>NW_024582582.1:606196-642814 GCF_018398535.1 Haplochromis burtoni
ATTTAGGTCAGTATCGGACCGATACCGATACGTAATATCGGATCGGTCCATCTCTAATAAGAACCAGTCCATTTACCATCTTAGTGAGGACATGTCACGAAAACTGGTTACATTTAACCCTCAGCCTAAACCTGACCGTAACCTAATTACAACCCTGACACTAACACCACATTTTGAGCCTCAGCATTTTGTCCCCATAAGTGACTGTTGGTCCCCACAAGTACAGTAGCATGCCAATTTTCTGTCCTCACAAAGATGTCTAAACATGTACACACACACAAACACCAAAAAAAACAATGCATGAACAACATAGTCATCAGTGTCATTGTGGCACAGTGTCATAGATGTATTGAGGTGCCCTGTGGCTCTTTTCCCACCCCCCACACTAGTGCAAGCCTTTCTGGATCAGGAGACATTTAGTCAAATATGTCTTCTGTTGGACTGGGACATGCTGGGTTGACATGTTCATCACAGATAGTCACAACCAGTAACTACTGGTAACCGTTTTATTTATACCTATAATGCCAAATCAGCAGTTATCTCAAGCTGCTTCCACTGTAAGGTAAAGACGCTACAATAATACGCATAATAATGCAGAAAATCCTAAAGAAGCAGAGAAGCATCTAGAATCATGCTTTGTTTAGATCCATCCTTTTACTCAGAAAGCAAAGAACGCTTCTTTGAAGCTTAACATCTGTTAGATACTAATCTCATTTAAGAGACAAGTTTTTTCTTGTAACGTGGCCTTGTGTTTGAAACCTTCAGGACATGATATGAGAGAAGCTGGGTTGCCAATCAGAGCCCTCGCCTGCTGACATTGACATTCTCCCACTGAGAAGTCCTGGCTCCCCGTGTTCGCTGACCTGCCTGGCATTTCACTCCTAAAGTGCTGCCAATGTCACTTTTTAGCATCACAACATCAGCCACACTGCACAGCCATCACCATTTGAGAGCTGCATCGATGCAGCTCGCAAAAGAACAGTAAAACCTTCTAATGCTGATATGAGTTTTTCTCTCTTCAGTTAATAATTACAGTCCATCTAATTAACTAATTATCTAATTAAAAACATTTTAAACATACTAATGCTAGGACAAGATGGCACCAGGGTTACTACATGGTACATCTAAGTATGCACTTCTTTAATGTCCTAACAAAGGACTGTCCTTGAACTGCAATGGCTCACTAATTCTGTTTTCACGGGGTCACTTTTCCAGAGGTCCCTCTGTCTCCTTTGTCTCATATTTTAAAAAACATGTAACAGAGATTTGGGTAAAATATCAGCTGGTCTTGTTGAGAGTTTCATTTGTGTATTTCAGAAAATGTCCTCCAAAGAAACAGGTGAAAAAACTCCATAATGGTGGAATGTGGAGGACTATGAATTAAAGGGACTTTAAGTGGGAGTTATATTTTTGCTACTGCAATTAATCTTTTCTAGAAAACATTTTAGAAAGTCATTGTAGTCTTTATGTGGAAAAAAATGGTATCAATGGTGTTTAAGGAGAAATGATGCTCACAGCACCTTTGGATTCCTTTTTCCTGCAGAAATTAGTTTGGAAAAGATGCTCTTGTGACTTTCAGCATGTCATTAAAAGCACACGAGTCCCCTGAAATAAAGCCTGTTTTCCACAGGTGTCACAGTGTGTTCTTGAATAAGTCAGAAGTTGGAAATTAGGAGTTCCCAGTAGGATTTTTTTTGAACACCCCTTCATCAGATTTCCCACTCAGAAAGTTAGAGCAGACCAACATACCCCAAGTTAGTGATCCAAAATGGCGGCACTGAAGGTAAACAGCAGTAAAACTGTGAACATTTAATCTGTACTGCCACTGTTGTGTATTTTTAACACCGTAAATAAGCCACACACTGATCAGGCTCTTTACATGAATGCCTTTTTAAAGCACAAAAATGAGTATTATGCTGCATTGCTAGTGATACCTAAATCTTGCTAAGAAAACTAATCCTGTTTTCCCCTGGCTCCCTGGCTCCCACATCCGAGGTATCTGGAACGTACATCAAGCCGGTGCTTTCTTGCTATGAGGCAACAGTACTAATAATTGCATGAGATATAGGTTACTTATAAAACATGAACCTGATTGAGGAGAAAACAAAGTCTTCCTGTTGCCACCAGAAAATGTTTACTTTGTAATGTGTATTGGGGTTAATAGTTCATTTACTTGCAAGAGAACGCAGGTCATATATTTTCCCTCGTCTCATTCAAGCAATCCTGTGCCAGCAGTAATCACTGCAGACTGCAGGCAGGCTGCCACACTAGGCTTGTCTAATAGGATCTGGAGGAGCAGCATTTGGGTGGCAGGCAGGCAGCCACTTGTTTAAAAAGAGACAAAAAACACAGCGTCCCTCAACACTGTCTGACTCCCTTTCTGACCCACATCCACAATGACACATCTGGCAGAGCGATTTCCACACATAGACACTGTGCTGCGGCCAAGTTGTTTTCAGAGCTCTTCTTCAAGACACAGACTCCATAATGTCAGTGACAAGTGGCAAGTCAAACCACAGTTGCGTGTTTACACAGCAGAATTATGTTGTGTCATTACTCTTTTATGGTGATGTCAGAATACTGACTGCAGTGAAAAGAGCACCAAAAACACACTGCCATATTAACTCTTTGTAATATTACACAATATAAATCTCGAGGTGACAGTGAATTGGTGCTTTATATACTGTTCTGAAAATGAAACTGAATTGAATTCATATGTGTAATTCTAGTTTAAGTTAAATTCTTTGGTGTATTGTTTCTCTTTATTGTTTTCTGCATGTGTTATATATAAAGTTCCTTCCCTGTGTCCCATAGTTAGTTCCTCTTGTCTCCGTGCTTCCACACTAATACGTTTTCTCTGTTTTTGCCTTCTGCCCACACTGAGACAGCATTTTTGGTCGAGGAAAACTTGAAAACGCTCTCCAAAGTGGATACATTTGAAAACGCTGTTTTCGCGTTGCAGTGTGGACTGTGAAGGCTGAAGCATTTTGGTCTAGTCTCCATGTCACAGTGTCAAGTCCGCGTCTTTGTGTATGTCTTTTGTTTCCTGTTTTCCTGTGACAATCTCGCATCCGGTGCTCATTGTTTTCAGTTTTGCTTCCTCCCCGTCTCGTTTTGTCAGATTAGTCCCAGCTGTGTTTCTCCCGTGAACTAATGTCCTAGTTCTTGGTTTCCCAGTTTAGTTTTCTAGTTTCCTAAGATTTCTGGTTTGAGTTTTATGTTTCTGGTTATGTTTTCTTGTATTTCGTGTTCGAGTTTTGAACAGCAAAATAAAGCTGCCTCCTTTAGGTTATCCTTCTGTGTCTCGAGTCCTGCGTTTGGGTCCTACCTCCTGCCTGCCACACAGCTAACCATGACAGAACAACGCAACAACGGACAAAGGAAAACACAGGGCTTAAATACACAAGGGAATACCGAGGGAAATGCAGGCAAAACTTCCACTTTTGTTGAATTACTTTATTTCTCATCTGTTCTTGCTAGATTGTAGCATGATGTGATTAATGATTAATCATAGCTCCTTTGGATTTTGCATAATATATTTATCATAAATCTTAACTACAGAAAACAAAATACTTACATATTCTTGTAGCCCTTCTTTCTTTCCATATCTCTAGCAGAATGTACAAATATGGGTGGTCTCCTCTATTTTTGTGCCAATGAGACGTCAAACAGCTGTAGCATAAAAAACACCTAAACTGCATTAGAACAATCAGTTGAAGCTACTTGCCTGTTTTCCAATCAATGCACTCATTCTGCATAAAACAATGATTCTCATTTCCCCGTTTCACTCATGTCTAATCCATTTGAACAGAAATCCCAGTGTCAGCCATCTTAACCTCAATGGGAAAAGCAATCCCCTCATTACCAGCTGCGGTGGCTTTGAGATGTAACACGACTGTTGTGCTGTTTGAGAAAGAAATCCCAACGGAAAAAACAATACCTGAAAATAGATCAGCTGGGACATCAAGTGCGTAGAGACTGATTTGTTTCTCAAGCAGCAAAACTGTCTTTATACTAAAAGCATGGATGACTTAATTGAAGATTTATAGCAGCTAAGTCAAAGAGCAGGAGAGTCTTTTAAAAACACGGTCGCATTTTCACCTCCAGGTAACCTCTACTGCACAATAATGAGACAGTGTGCTACATGGAATCTTTTTAAAATCATCCAAATGTCAAGTATGTGTCAAAAGACATCAGGCAAGTCAGACCTGTATGGATTTTCTTAGACAAAGGGAGATGAAAGAGGCTCAGGTAGAAGGATGCGTGTAGTGCTGCAGCTCAGATCAGACTCGTTCAAAGGTCTGGCTTCTACAGAGAGATGGCAGTTTCGAGAGGACCCAGAGTTAGCATCCACCTTTAAGATTTAAGTGTGTGTTTGCAGATCTGATAGGCTCATTTTCAGTACCATCACATGGACTACTCCAAATTTTTCCTGAACTTTTAAGGTGACTAAAATGTCACTTCTGGTTGATGGTTTGCATTTGTACACAATTTGTACAATGGTGCACTGACTGCTGTTGGTCATTATGATTCACAACTTGAGACAAAGCTTGAGGCGAGTCATGCACAAGCAGCAAGGCACATTCACAATATTAGAGTTAGAGTAAGCAAAGCGATTATATTTTATAAGTTAAGTGCTCGAAAAGAAAAAGCTATGAATATATCAGAAACATCAAGCCAAACACCAACATTTCTAAACTTTCATGAATTATATTGTACTTATTGGCTGGAAAATAATTTCCCTGAGGCACACATCGTGCTCATTGGCTAACAATTTGTCAGGTCACTAGCCAATAAACATGCCATGGTTTATCCTGTAATGATATTGTACAAAATTGACGTCACATTATCAGTGATGGGAATAACTGTTACAAGTAACGGCATTACTAACGGCTCCTGCGGGCGGCAATCACTTTCTGCCCGATGATCACTTTTTGGCACAACACCTGGAGCTCAGGGGGCAAAACAATGGCATGAGTGCTGCTGTTTGACTGAGGAAGAATAAAGTAGTCGTGGTAAGCCAATCACACGACCGCTTTAAGATGACAAACCAACAAGGTGATATATACCAGTTTTTAAATTGAGTTGATAGGCTGCGTAAAACCAGAGACATGATCAACAATATATGCGTGTGTTTTTTTCTCAATGGTTTCGTCACGTTTACTGACGTTTACAGGCTGTGATGTTCTCCTTTCTAGTGGACAGAAATTATTGCAGTGGCACAAATAATTTGTGTGGCATCTTATTGAATGCAGAACAGCTGATTGTTCTGTAAATAGTTTGAAATGGTTATTAAAAAGGGGGTAAAAGGTAAATGGCTGCAAAAACTTTGTTGTTTGCAAAGATTGTGCATATGATTTTAAAATTGACAATTATGAAATATGATTCAATAAACATGTTTGTGGTTGTTACAGTAAAAATATAACTTTTTCTACTCGGATTTTATGTTTTTTGTCTGATTTTAGATCAATTGTGTTAATACAGTCAAAATGAAAACATGACTGTAAATTCAGACACATGAGGTTGTGCTGAAAAGAATGAGACCAAACAAGGCAAATAAACAGTTTTTAAAGGTGAAATGTGGAGGGAACATCAAAAGTGGTTAAAAATGGCCAATTATACCCTGGACCCCAGAGGGTTACTACGGACCCCCGCAAGGGACATGGGAGAAAAAAATTACGATGAACTTTTGCGAGATCTCACAAACAGTGTGAAAGCAGCTTTGTGTCAGTGTCACTGTGGTGTCTTTGGTGGAAATGCTGACCTACTGAGGGGCCAATTAGCATTTTGTGAGGAGGTCACGCTACTCTATAGAAAGGATCCATCTGAATGAAATGCAGCCATGATTAACATGATTAAGGATCCCTGTGTTTAGAGAGTCACCGTTTCCTGTTGGGTCACTGATGTTTATCAGCATTATTGGTCACCTGTTCTGATGAATGGTGCTCAAAGCTTTAGCACCATAATGTTAACCACAACAAGGTTACTTCACTTTTTCAAAAACCCAGTCTCCCTCTCCTGATGACTTACTTCCCTTACTTGTCTCCTTACTCACAGCTGTGTGTGCTTGATCTGTATGCAGTGAGGATCCTTCTGGGGCCCACTGAGCCAACCCTATTCTGTCAGTGTCAGGGAGCTGAGAAAGCTCCCTTCTAAACCCTCTGGACTGCTGGTGCCCAGAGACACTGAGGTCCAGGAACAGCTTGTCACGATCAGCGTCTTCAGACACTATCAGCATACAGACATAACCTAGGACATGGAAATGCTGCTGTCTGAGAGGATGCATGAACTTCTCTTTCAAAGTCTGACACAGGTGATCTATGCAGGAAGGACAGCCAGCTGTGGCTTCATGCCAATTTTTGAAATTGCTTTTACTGATTTGTGGAACAAAAACAGCTCAATATATGAGATAGCTACCATCACATAACTCAGTCATTTCTTAGCTTTTACTATTAACACAGAGTGGTGCTGGCTACTGCTGGAAAGGAGCTAGTCAAGAGCAGTGAGACTAGTCGTGAAAGTGAAAGTCATTATAAAAAGATGTTGAGGATAACAACAGACATGGATGCTTAGTGGTCAGACACTTAATTCTGATGAGGAAATTTGCTTAATTGAAATGCAAAAGACAGATATTTATAAGGCATCCAATTTTCTGTTATGTTTACCTAAACAAATAATAATAAAAAATGTAAATAATACAAAAAATATCCATGCTGTCAGTTCATAATTAATAAAGGACACATTTAAAGTGATGCATAGGATTTATCAGTTAATATTAAAATTCTGATGTTAACATAAACAAGTATTTAAAAAGTCAATTTACAAATATCAAGAAAACTAGAGTTAGTCCCCCAAAACTTTGGCTTCCCTTGAAGGATTCAAGTTTTAATTAAATATACTGAAGGCTTATTTTACAGAGTGCTGACCTGCATACATAACTTTTTAAAAAATTCTGTCAGTGTTTCCTTTTTGTAAAGCCTTTGAATAAGGGCTTTAACCAGGACCAAACTCAAAGGGTCTCCAGTTGCTCAGCCATAAATCTCACTGTCACCGTTTCCCCAACACTTCAGTTTTAAACCCACCCATAGCATATAACGAGCTATGATTAGCGTAGAGAAGCAGGTGAAAATCAATTTGCAAAATCAGAGCAGACACATTCTGGCAGTGCAAATGAAATAAGAGCTACCAGATTTGCCTGATCCCCACAGTGCCAAGCACACAGAGTTTGCATGTTCTCTGTGTTCTCCGTGTTATTTGGGTTCTCGCCAGGTTTCCTCCCACAGTCCAAAGTCATGAACTCAGTGGGGTTGGGTTAAGTTGTCGTTCCAGTGTGAATGGTACATCTGTCCTGACCCTGTGGCAGACTGGTGACCCTGTCCCTCGTCCTTTCCTAGCACAGATTATCAATTAGTTCATTGATTTCTTTAATCTTCTTGCTATAACGAGCATAGCATATGTATGTTCATATATCTCCTCCTTAAAATGTAAAAATTAACATCTAAATAAATAATCATCTCCCTGCAAATGCAATGTTGCAAATTGTTCCATTCATGATTGTTTCACATGTCGCGTTCAATATACGTCAACCATAAATAACCTAATGCTCACCAAAACTTGATCTGCGATGGAATTTTAAATATGGAAAAAGGTGCTGCAGGCCTGCAGTGTTAGTAATAGTGTTCATAATTGTTATTGCTGATTAGGCGATCGTCAGCTTTTAAGCAAATAATCAAAAAGTGAATATTTGCTATGGGTGGTGCTATGTGCAAATAAAGAAGGAAATTCTATGTCTAAGTGCCTAAGGCGCGCACACACACACACACACACAGATGAATATAGGGGGGGACTCAGGGTTTAGTATCTTGTCCAAGGATATTTTGACTTGCAGAATGGAGGAACTAGATGTCCATCACTGATCTTCTGCAGACTGACTCACCTCCTAAGCTACAGCCACAGAACTCTTTTTTTTTTTAATTTGGAGGAGAGCAAGGACCTGCAAACTGCCTAGAAATTAAAGATTAATTGGATTATAAAAAAGGAATGATATGCAAGAAGCCCAGGCAGTTGGAGCTCCTTAGGGCCTGGGACCATAATTCAACGTTACGTGTAGCAAGTCTGTGTGCGTCAACAATGAGCGAGCTACTCAAACATCCGTTTTGGACAATTAAATATTCTTTGGCAACGGTGGCTCTGTACACCACCACAGCAGATTTTAAATCAAACAATTAAGATGTGACTGAAGTGTAGATTTTCAGCTTTTATTCAGCTTTTATTAAGAATTTACAGCCAATTTTATAGAAATATCCCAGTTTTGAAAGTCTCAAAAGTGATTGGACAAACTAATACAATGTTAAATATGATTGTTTTAAGACAGGCAGCACGTCGGCGCACTGTTGCCTCACAACAAGAAGTTTCACTGTCTGACTGGAGTCTCTGTGGAGTTTGCATGTTCTCTCTGTGTTCTTTGGGTTCTCTGGTACTCCGGTTTCCTCCCACAGTCAAAAGTCACGAAATTAATGGAGTTAGGTTAAGTGGTCATTCTAAATTTTCCATAAGTGTAACTGTGATATCTGTCTATCTGTCCTGGCCCTGTGGCCATGCAACCTTAAATGGATACATGGAAATGGAAGGAAGGATGGATGGAAAGGTGAATGGGTGCTTTTGTATCTTTACCTGCTTAAATGTGTGTCAACGTTGCATTTCATAAATCCATTTTCAAAACATGTCATGGCTACAGCACATGCCTATCTCAGTTCATTTTATGAAATCATATATGTGCATCTAAACTACATCAGTGAGGCTGACTGAAAACAAGGCAGGTGACATTTCCTTAAGATTTCCATGAAAAATGGCAACAGCACTTTGAAAATCTGAAAGAAAAATGACTAAAAACCTAGAGGAAAAAATGTGTCTACACAGCACATTGTGTGTTAAAGACATTAAAAGGGTGAGATTTCTTTACTCAGTGGGGTGAGACTTCTTTTTCTTGGTGAGCATATGTTGTTGTTTTAGTATTTTTTTCATCCAGTCCCTCTTTCTAGCATTTTTTCCGCTGGGGTGGGGGGAATTGTACGTGAGTCAACCTATGGGAGGAGATCATTCATCCTGCAGCACGAACTCCAGCGGACGTGTTTCGTTCATTTTTTATGTCGCTTAGCTTTTAGACCCTCTTCCTAGTACACATCAAAACTTTGACCACGTTTAAGCACCTTGCATACTTGTACATCTTATTCTCTTGCTCTATAGGCTCATTAAAAATACAAAATATTGAGATTTTAATAACTATTTACAAACTACTGTGTAACAGTGCTGGAGCGCAGTTTCCGTGCTCTGATATCCTGCTTATAAATTAAGATATAAAACAACTGAAAGAGACCATAACTTATTTATTTTTTTTAACACTGTTGAACACTGAACACTGTTGGTGTGCGAATCTTTTTCTTTTCTTTTTTAAACAGATGGTACATTTAATATCTATGTATTCATGTGATCTGAGAGTTGCACTCTCCGGAGCTCTCCGAGGCACTCGGAATAAATCCTGCTACGGTTGGTTGCTGCAACCCCACGCACTTAAACACCCACAGCACATGCAAATTCCTCCTTTGAGGAGAAAAAAAAAAAGAGTTGTTCAGCCCAGGATAAAGACAAGGAACACTGGAATGGAAACATGGAAAAGTGTATCGAGGGCAGAAAATTACGCACGAGAATATAGGATTGAATAAAAAAAAAAAAAACATCTGGAAGAAAAAAAACTGACTTTAATTACAAACATCAAGTAATGTCTAAATCTGTCAGAGCACAAAGATCCGGGGCTTACCTGCAAGAAACGGTGATTTCAATCTTTGTAGCAGGTACGATGGAGTTGAGTGGGTCGAAATCCCCTATTGTCGCCATGGCCGAGGCTATTTTTTATTTATTTTCTTTAAATCAGTTGTTCTCAGTCCCTGAAGTTCGTACTTTTATTACAGCGCAGACTTTCCTTTGGCTGTGAGTGTGTGTTCCATCAAACCGAGAGTGTGAATCTGCCGCCTCCGGTAGTAGTAGTTGTTGTTGCCGCTGGAGCGCATCGGGTTAGGAGGCATACCTGAGGATGAGGCTTTCATTTACGGCGAGAGAGAGAGAGAGCGAAGCTGACAGAACCGGATGCTCAAGCTTCTCTGCGCCTCTGTCCTCTTAATTCCATCGCCAGGTGGAGACAGACATCCACAAATCTTTCAGCCGTATTTGGGCTCGACAAGGAATCTGGTATGGAAAGTGATCTGTGCCAAAAAAAACCCAAAAGGGAGCCTATGCAAAGAAAGACCTTTTCGAGAACATTATAAGATTGTTTTATATTTATATACACACAGATCGCTGTAAATTTTTAAAACAAACTGAGGCAAAACCATATAGGGCACCATTTGTAAACTGAAACATGCTGAAATTTACGGCAACATTTTTTCGCATTTAGCTCCAAACCTTATAAAACATGTTTTTTTGAGTCACTTTTACAAATTAATTTGCAATTTGTAAATTACAACTTTACAAAAACATTTGTAACTTTTTATATTTAAAACTAAATGTTAAATCTAATATTATATTTAAATCTAAATGTTACAGCAAACGAAATATTTAGCTAATATGCAAATTTATTCTACTAAAATAAAAGCTTAACAAAAGCCTCACGCTCTGCCTGTAGTGCTCAGGTTGTGTGACCGCTCTCCCTGGACGTTACTTCTCACTGCCATCAGCTGCTTCACTGCTTGACTACCAGCATGTTCAGTGACTTAGACAAACATCAGAGCCATATAAATGTTAATTAACAGTATGTTTTCCATTCATTTGAATGTCCAACAACATTCTATTAAACTCACAGCTATGAAGGCTTATTTTCACCACAGTAAAGGGCAAACAAGCCCTTGTGTTTTTGACACAGTTGGACATGTCCACAGTAACCCATCGTTCTCTTGGAAGAACACAGAAGACATGGATTACTTACCTCATTCTCATTAAAAAACCCAATCAGCAGTTTTAATGCCAGGCTATAAAGGTTTATTTCTGCTGGCTTCACACAGCAATCTACACTCCATCTACATCAGCTATTTTAATAGGTACACCTGCAAGTGTCTAATCAGCCAAACACATGGAAGCAACTCAGTGCACTTGTATTCATAAGGTTGCTCCATATAACTGTCTAATAGTAAGTGTGGGGAGCCACAGCCCCTGCACCACAGGACATGAAGCAGGCATGCAAGAGATCCAGGCCCTAGACATCTAGAGCCCCCCAGAGCCCAAGGAGGACCACCACAGGGGCAGTCGCGCCACCCACCTAGAAAAGAGGTGAGGGGAGCCCCGGACAGGGTTGTGGTGCAGAAACCATGGGGAGGTGTGACAACGAGCCTGCAGGCGCCGCTGGCAGCCAGCTATGCCAGAACAAACTGAGCACGGGGCAGAGACCCGAGACCCCTCCACACCCCAGAAGGGGCCCAACCAAGCCAGGGGGGCCAGGCCCCACCAAGCAGCCACTGGGAGTGAGCCAGTACTTACCCCCACCTGCCGAGGCTGGGTGCTCAAGTATCAGCCACTGGCAGTGTGGTGGTGGGGGGGAGATAGGCCCCCCCTGGTGTGGGGGCCTGAGATGTTCTGACAGAGGTGAGTCTAAGACCCGACCTAACACAAATGTGCATTCCCAGCCTCATGCACACAAATACAAATACTAAGCACTCACTCAACAGGGAGAGACACACACACACACACACACACACTTTACTCCCAGGTCCAGGCACCATCATCTCCAGAGGGACAATCCACCCCAGACCCAGGAGATTGCTCCCTTTACTCTGGAGTGGAGACAAGCAGACCGTTCCCGGTCCTGCAGCAGCAGCAAAGCCCAAGATCCCAGATCCCGACCAGAAGGCCAGCTCCTCCTCCCAGCCCCCCCGATGTCAAACAGAACGGGGGTGTCTGAAGACCCCATACCTCACTCCGCCTGCTCATATCTTGTGTTGATGCGTGCTGTTCTAAGGTGCATTTACAACAGGAGGGGGGCATTGTGCCAACGACCCTCTGCCAGATAGTAACTAGTGTCAGCACGGCCCCTCCCGAGAACCCTCAATGTCTACATGTATTTAAAACTGAGGTGGACACCGGCACCAGAGGTGAGGCTGAATAAACAGACCTCTGGACGCTGTTTAGTGTGCCCACCCCCAAGACCCTATACACTTGTGTCATGAGAGTGTAAGTAATGTGAGTATCTAAGTTGTGGGATAAAACTGAGGCAAAGGTGGCCAAGAAGGGACAGAGAAATGCTTCCCCTCTGCCTGAATGATGCACTTGTACCTCAAGGCCCTGCATGTGGTGTGGTGTGATGGAGCGGGAGGAGGGAGGCACTTGGGGATAGGGATGAAAGGATTGGGGGAGGGCAAAGTAGCCCCTCTCTCAAACCAACTCCCCCGCTGACCCCCATAGGTACCACCAGTTCCCAGAATCCACCAAGGGCAGGGAGCCCAGGCCCATCCAGACCAAGCTCCATAGAGCATTGGGTGGCCCACCCGATCCCACCGCAGGGGGGGGGGGGTGGGGAGGGGGGGGGGGGGGGGGGGGAAAAAAAAAAAAAACCCACCGTAGTGGTAACTGGCCCTCCAGCCTTTTAACTTCAAAGTGGTCCATAGGCCAGGGGGCGGTGGGCGTGTGTGGCGGGGTGTGGTTGGTGGCTCGGCTGCAGCAGAGTGAGCCACAAACAGAGCCCGTGTGAATAGAATAAAAATCTGAAAGGGAGCATCCTGAGTCGTGTCGGGTCCTTCAGGGTTACAATGATATAGATAGATTATGAATCTCACTTGTATGAGAGTGAACAGGTTTCTCTGGCCTTCATCTCCCCCCCCCAAAAGATTAAAAACAAGACCACACAAAAACAAAAACCTTTGACCAAGAAGAATTATTTTTCCTTTATTCAAAATTGCCACCTGGAGTTAAAGTCACTTTCAACTGTAGCTCGACATCCATCAACAAGTAATGGTATTTGATAACCCAAAAGGAAGGGGAAAAAAAAAAAAAAAAATTAGCATTCTTTAAAAATGCATCAGATATACAAAGACTCTACACAGGACACTAGACAAGAGCAATGCAGCATTTCAACAAGTTAAAACCTCATTTGTGAAACAATGATTTACCCCAACTGAGAGACTGAGGGTGGCGTGTTTTAGTTTTTATTAAAAATTTTAAAAGAAAAAAAATTGACGATGTTTTTTTTGAATGCTAGAGACTATGCCAAACCACAGATAAATGTGAGAACTGAATTTAAGGAGAAAGCTCAAAACCTGACAGGGAGATGGTGTCATAACAGTCAGACTTTCATTACATCAAAACAGGGCAGATTGTTCCATTAGTCTCTTTGGAAGTACAAGATTAAACCCCTGGCAGCCCGTGCAAAGAACTAGTACACGCCACATTCAGAGTAGTTACTGTGTCAGGATTATTTAAAATTGATCTGGATACAGTAAGTATTCAAGTGACTTAAAACGCCTCAGCTCATGATCTGAGGCATAAAGAAAACAGACTTTGGTTTTAGGTATAGCAAAAGAAACATTCTGTTAATTCAACATTTTGGGAGATGGCTCAAGAGAGAAAATAAGGCTGTGCATGTGTCAAGGACAGCGAGTCAGAATAGCCTAGCTCAACGAAGGAAAAACTGCTGGCTTCAAGTTAGTCCAAAATTTTATTTTTCAGGGTGGGGAATTAAAAAAAAAAAAAAAAAAAAAAAAAAAAAAAGTTCAAAGCTGTTCCACTCTCCTATAAGACCGTCTCTATATAACAAAGCTCTAAAGTCTTCTTTTAAACTAAGGTTTAATCTTTCTTGATCCAAATCATAGCTAGACATTCTGTTGTAGCGCTGCACTTATCCCAGAAACCACACTGGTGCCAACCTTTTCATCTCAATCCTGAGTACATTTCCCAAAATTCCCAAGAGGATATTATATTCATAAAAAAATAAAAATTACAATACCAGTCATTTTCAGCAACTGCCATTTACAGAGGCAGAACTGAAAGACTGCTGCCCGATATCCAACATCTCCACAAAACTCAGCGTTATGTCATTGTACAAACCGCAACCACATGAAAGCCTCACAGGTTTCACTGCAGTCAACTCTTAAGACAAAGCTCTTTAACAAAAAGGTTTAAAAATTAAATGCACACATTTAACAGAAAATATACCTGAAACTGGACAGAAGACTCATCCAGTGCTAAATTAAGAGGCGGGAACAAAAAAAAAAAAAAAAAAAAAAAAAAAAAAAAAAAAAAAAAAAGGCACAACAGAAAGGCCCTGAGGTACAGCAACTGTCAAACAGTTTGGCAACACCGATAGGCTAGTTTACAACTTAAGTATGAACTGACCCAACTGAGTGGGCAGGAAAGTCCACGTGTGACCTGAAAGGAGGTGAATGTGATAATAGCTGGGCAGGAATCTCAGTACTGGCAGGAATGAAGCAGACCTCCCTTCACTGGAGGGACGAGAAACACCGAAAAGGCCTTTAGTTCATATCTGCTACCACAATGCTCAGTGCTTCTTCACAGTCACTAAACCTTTAACAGATATGAGTCAATATGGTGATACTGTAATTGGCAAGGTTAAAAAAAAAAATAATAATAATCAACCCTGTGAGAGCCATGACGGAACAGTCCTTATATTTAGTCTTTTTCTATAAAAGTTTAAAGTATCACATAAATCTAAGGTCAGTTTTTTTCTTGCAACTACTCAAGGGTTAATGTAAATCTTAGCTCCTGAAATTTAAGCGTTTCCTATAAAAATTACAAAGCAAATAATTTGATCTGTCAGTCAGACTAATTTTATTTGCATGTAGTATGATATCGAGCTTCCCTGGACAAGAGTTTAAAAGCAATGTATCCATATACACCTTAGCATTTTGACTTAAGCGATAACCTCTGAACGTTTCAAGCTGACAGCGAGACACTGCAAAAGACTGTTGCTGATAACTGGTCTTAACCAGCCTTTTGGCCACAGGCACAGTCCTGTTTCCACCAGTCAAAGTGGAGGTTCAAACAGAGTAATAACCAAATAGACAGCATTTGGCTTGTTCAGTTAATGGTGCCAACTAAAGCCAAACTGCATTGTTGGAGAAAAATTTCAGTTTTTACCAAGTTTTTATTGTCCAATATTATTTTGTTCCACTTCAAGGCACCAAATATCTGGCATTGAGTAGTTCGTAAAATAAGAAAGCAGCATAATTGAGTTCTCTTTAAACCAAGTTGACAACGGTCAGACAACACAAGGTCTTTCAGCTAAAGCTTTCATGGGTCATTGGGAGAACAAAAAAACAAATCAAAAAGCGCAGGAGTCAACTATTCTAAACGTTTCCTGTATGGGAACGTCAACACCAAAAGCCCTTTAACTTTAGACCCCCACAAATATGAAGCTCTATGCAGTAAAACAGATCGGATAAAGTACTGAGCCAGATTCAAAATCAGAACAGCATCGAATCTTTTCTGTTTTTAGGAGACAATTTGAGGGGGGGGGACCCATCAAGTTCTTTGTCTCATTTCCACTGCCCAGTAGAACTACAGAACTGTTTGGATCAGTGAAGAATAGCAGCATAAGCAAAAGAAATCAAGTGATATTGTTTACTGGACATGGAGTTACAAATCTATAAACAGGCCAAGGCAGAATTCTTTACACTGTAATAACAGGAGACCTCTAAATCTATCACCATCCCTTTTTGAAACCATTTCCCTTCCTGAATGTGACAAAAACCTCAGACATTTAAAGTCCACAGGGGAAAAATAAAATAAAATGGAGGGCATGTTAAAAAATAAAAAAATATATTAAAATATTAAAAAAAAAATAATGCTTCACCCCTAAAATTGAAGAGGGGATTGTTTGGCACAGACATGCTGAATCAACTGATGTAAGCAGGAGGGTCCAGGGTCCCATCAAGAGGCTCAGATGATGGCGTTACTGCCGCGGAGGCCCACCCCACGGGCAAACTGCTCCAGCAGGCCGGAGATGGCACCAGAGGGGCTGGGAGCTGAGGATTTGAGGCCGACAGTGGAGCTGTAGGCTGCCAAGAAGGCTTCACGTACTGCCTCCAGACGGGCCTGACGCTCCGAGGGGAAGGAACACCTGGAGAGGACAGAGGAAATAAGCAGGGGGGGATAAGATGGAGGTAAAGGTCTGAGAAAATGCATCTCCTGCCGAGACCAGAGAGAAGGCAGATGAGTCAAAGGGAGGACCCAGTGGAAATGCATCTCCCCAATTCTCATTGTCTACTGGCCAGTAAGCCACCTCTGAACATTTCAGTGCCCTGGTTCCAAAAACTTAAAAAAAAAAAAAAAACACTTTCCTGACAAATCAAAGCTTGTGTTTGACAGGATAAAAGCACAAACTTTATGATAGTGCCGTATTAGAAGTAGCACTATTCATGTCAATTATGTCAGCACAAAGGGCAAGATATTAATGTGATTGCAGTTTGAAATATGGTCAAACATTAGTTATAACACTAATGTGCCTAACTCATTGAGCCCTTTTATTACATTGATCTTCCATGGCAAACACTACCCCACCTTATCAACTTTATGCACTGGTACAGCTGCCAGCACTAGACAGTCATTAGGCCCTTCTCTGAACCCTGTTATTGGTCAAAAGAGCTGGTATTCCCCAGTAATAGGACCTCTGAGACGTCCACCCTCCTCATGGTTCTAATTATGTCAACTTCATTTGGACTGACATTTATGCATTTCTCTACCATCACTGATCATGTGATCAAATGTGGTACATTTACTCATATATTCATACAATTAACCTAACAGCCATGAACAAGTCCGAATCTGTGATATAACGACACCCCACAGGCCCTGGGAGGACACCCCACAGGCCCTGGGAGGACACCCCACAGGCCCTGGGAGGACACCCCACAGGCCCTGGGAGGACACCCCACAGGCCCTGGGAGGACACCCCACAGGCCCTGGGAGGACACCCCGGGAACTTTGTTAAGTGACAGTGGTTAGCACGGTCACCTCAAAAACACAAGGGCACAACATTTGTGACACAGACAATTTACCATGCTGGTAGCACAGGAGTGTGTTAACAGCTAGGAAACACTGTTATAGTTAAGAACAGTAGGGACAGATACACTGAAAAGAAATACAGACTAATGACAAAGATCACTTTGTATGTAGGTTTGCACAACCAATGCTAAAGTAACTGAAACCAGCAAACTCTTACTACACCGTCATACAGCCCAGCACAAACTATGGTTACTGATTTGCTAAAGAGATCCTAAACTGGCACAAAATAAAAATTGTATCACAACTGAAAATTTCACAATAAACTGTGGACCCTGTAATGGCAAACAGATCCAGTGTTGGAATGAAGGAGGAGATACCAGAGCATAAAGCTAGCCGTGGTTTAATTTAAGAAGTCTAAGCTGTTTGTTACTAACTGAGAAAAGGGTGACAGTCTGCTTTTCTGCATCCATGTCCCACTGGGAAGTGAACCTCTTGTTTAAGACTATGAAACCATGTCATCTACAAATCTCTTACAGGACTGAAACCTGTCTACCAGTGGAGAGGTACTTACATTCGTCCACTGGCTTCATCCTGAAAGCTGAATGGCAGGGGGGAGTCGTAGGCAGCGATAGCAGTAGATGAGTTGGAGGATGAGGCCGAGGCCAAAGGTGGAGGGAAATGGGTATGGTCATGGATGCTGCCACAACCGGAAACTATCTGCCAACTACCATAATCTGTAGAGAGGGAGGAACTTGACCGAGCACAGTCCGCTGCTAACCTGAGAGACAGATAAGAGGGACAAAAGTAAAAGAAAGCCCCCAGAGCTCATCTTGATCAGTAGCATGACTGATATTTGTGGTGGAGCAATCTCCATTTATGATACCCCGACTCAGTTTCAAGTCTGTATCAGCAAACCAGTTGTATCCTGATAACCAAAAAATAAAAAAAAATAAAATAAAATAAACCCATTATATTTGTTCCTATGATGCATCTAAGATGTTTTAGGCTTTGGGTCCACAGTCAGCTGTTAACAGACCTCTCTGCATTGAATCGTACTTGTTATTAATCTCTGGCTCTCTTCCAAAGCATGTCTTTGTCTCGTCTTTCTTCCCTCACCCCAACCCAACCGGTTGTGGCAGATGGCCGCCTCTCCCTAAACCTGGCTGCGCTGGAGGTTTCTTCCTGTTAAAAAGGAGTTTTTTTGCCAAAGTGCTTACTCATAAGGAGTCATGATTGTTGGGTTTCTTTCTGCATGTATCATTGTATGGTCTACCTTACATTGGACCTTTTTCTCAAAACCATAGTGTTGTGCCAGATGTATGACATTAGAATATCGTGTTGTAACTGCTGAATGATATGAAATCTTAAAGCCTTCAAATGGGACTACACCGATTTTGATTTCTAAGGAGACACCACTCCATTCTTCACTTTGTCCCGTTTTGGAGAAGCCAAATACTGCCCGAGTCTCAACACTGGTACCAATGTCTGCATTTCTTACCATATACTTTAAATCTTTTTGTTAAGGACAATCCATGAACAGTCTCATAAATAAAATATACCAGATTCATATATGTATCCATTTTATTCAAGTATTCTTGCTAGAAAAGTGATACAGATTAATAAGATGTTGCAAATTTGAATAAGCTGAAACTGTTTAGCATACGGCATTTTTTGTTGCTTTTGGATGCAGCTGCATACTGTCGGAGCTTTGCAAAAATCGGTTATACAATACAATCACTTAAAGCTTAAAAAGTCATGCTGTGTTGATGACCGAGTGGAATCCAATTTGTCAAAATCCATTCACAAAGCAGGTCTGTTATGCACTAAACCTTTTTTGGCCTACAACTGCAAAGAGCATGTTATGTAGACCATCTTGTCTTCCTTAGGATGGGAAGTGTTCAGAGTGTTTGTACTTTTACCTGTCACAGGGTTTCTAAGACTGTTTAAAAAGCAGCAAGTTTAGACTTCTTTTACTGAAGAAAGAAAGTTTCTCTCTGCAGTCGCAGTTTTGTAATAAAGGAAATGAGCAGGTACTATGCAACAAAATCCTCCACGTACACTTGCCTAATAGCAGCATTTAAGTGACTGAGAACTTCAAGCTATCTGATTTGGAAAATTTCCCAATACGTCAAACGGTGCAGTTAAACCCAAAATAAGGGAAATGATAGAAACAGAAATGAAAGAAGAATTCAAAGCCGACAAAGAAGCTGACGAGACTTCTAGATAGAGGAAGTGGAACACACTCCAAACCAGGAACATTTTAACAGGTTCAAATGACAACAGTATAGCAGTGGTTGCACTGTCGTAGCAACTGTATTTCACTGCTTGTAAGTAAAAGCAACAGAGCTGAGAAGGTGCATCTGGTGATTGTCCAAAAAGTGTGTAAAAGTACGCAGTCGAGCAAACTTGAACTGGTGGCTTAAGCTGCATGGACTCCCTCACCTTCTCCCTGGAACAGCCAATGGGCTGCTGCCAGTACGAGTGTCGCCATGCTCCGACTGATTGGATGAGGAGCTAGAAGACCTGGCGTCATTTGCTGTGTGGGAGAGGCGGTCGTCCAAAGGGTTCTGTTTATTCCAAACCACCATTGGAGAAGAGGAAGTGTTGCCTTTTCTCCTGAGGGCAGAGAGTAAATCACCATTAGCAACAGCTTGTTATCCGAGGCCAACGACACCACCACTGCATAAGTTAGATGTTGTATGTGGTATTCCTTAGACAAGGCATCTTTGGCTTGGAACGTGTGTGTGCTAGTTCTAAACTAGCAAAGTGTTGGAGCTGTGAGCATTTCCTTAAAATGCAAAGAACTTGTTTGAGATGACACATCAACTTCAGACACTTTAAGGCCTTGGTGAGGAAAAACAAAAACAAAAAAAACAAACAAAAAACAAAACAGACTAGTCCAGCATAGGGTCACAACACAACCATCCAAATTACTCTAGCTTGCATACGATGACTGCAAAATGTTTAATAGAGTAAGTACCTGGAGACTAATGCAAAACACCCTATGAAACAATGACTGGGAGGTGAGCATTTACATAATACTCATGCACCTCTACATAACCAGTCAGATTCCCGAGTGACTCCATTCAACTTGCCCTGCATAGCTGAGGAGGGTCTCAAGCAGACAGAATCAAAAATTGTAATTGTGTGGATATGAAAAGCTTTTACATGCGTTTTGCAGACCTTTTGTTATCCAATGAAGGAGAGTAGATTTGCATTTTCTACGGTATTGTTTTTACTGGACCGTATGTATTATACAGCAGTATAAATATTCTAGGAAGCTTGCAATAACTGGAAGAAAAGATCAACCTAAAGACACTTTGAGAAATTAATCCTTGAATTGTGTGAGCATGTGTGGTGCTGACCAGTTGGAGGCTTGGGGCTGACTGGAGGACAGGTCCACAGTGTCATTGGTCAAGCTTGATCCACTAGCAATCTCTTCAGTGATGAGGGAAAAGTCACTGCTCAAACTAGTCACACTGCCACGGTCCCTGGACTCTGAAAGCAAACAGCATTTCATCCAACATGTCACACAGAAGAGCCTGAGTAGCACCAACCAATAAAGGTTTACCCCCCTCCTTCAATGTTCCCAAAGCTCCTGTATTGTCTGCCCCACCCCAGCTAAATATATTTAGATGTATAAAACAAAGACATTTACAGGGGAAGGCTGGAGCAATTCCCCCAAGATTCTGCAGTCACACGTCTGCTGCTCAGACAGTGTCGTCCTCAAACACTACAGCAAAGGCCTGAACAAAGCACCATTTGCACCTATGAAACTGACTGAGTCTGACATGAAAAAGCACCCTGATGTGACTACCACAATAAAAGGTTAAGAGTTTGTTCAAGCAAGTTTTGGATTTTAGGCTTGCACTTTTATAAAAGATTAAAGTACCATTTTAAAATCACGGTCTCATTGTTTTGCTTTAGGCACTTAAAGTCTCCTTGCATCAGACCAGAGGCAAGTAGGATGAGCTCCCACTGCAGTCTTTAGCATAGCACCAGAGACTGCTTAATGCTCAATACCTTTCTTTCAAGAGTTTGAGAATTCTTGAATAACACCATTAGTGCCAAATGATTGGCATTTGATGCCACATTTATGATGTCTATATAGATATACAAGCCAAAGCCTGCCTATGTATAGTTGCTGAACAGCGCACCCAACTTCTGATGGTTGTTTCCAGCAGCCATGTGACAAAGCACAAAGTCATTCAAAGACCATAGTGAGACGTGCTGTAACGTATAGATCAGGGGTCCCCAACATCCTGACTCCAGCCCAAATCTGAACCCCAAGAGGGTTTTTTTACCAGACCACAAAGCATTTTCTCATTTGCCATGTTTTATTCCTGCCGGCTACCGTGGCTGACTTTTGAACAGGCGCGTGGGGCAACTATGTGGGGCAGTGACATTCAGGTCCACACTCCAAGCCAGCTGGTGGTGATATTGCACCACCAACACAAACACAAAGGAAACCCATGCAGGCCCTTCAGTGCGGGTTGCTAAATTCCTAGCTTGGGAGCTCAAGAATGTTGACAGTATAATTATGCCTTGGTGCTGCACAGATGAGTAAAAGAAGATGGCTTTGTCATAAATATGTAAAGTGGATGATGAAAATTGGGCATTTAAAGACGAATGGACAAAATTCGCTCACGACTAACGAACATTTGCATCCATGCTTAAGAATTGCATTGACCCCATTTCACCCAAAATTTAAAATGCTAGCTGCAAATGTCCATGCAAATTTCTCCTACTAAAGTGAGAGCCAGCACAGTTTTGCAGGATGTTTTAAGTTACATGGTGTCGAGTTTGTCAAACACATTTTCTGCAGTTTAAAGCACTTCCTAATTTTCCTGAATATTGAGGGGTTTTAATGTTAGTTTTTTTAGGAGAGTTTGCACCTTAATGTTGTTTATGTGCAACAGATGTTGCAAAGATTGCATAATTTAATAGTTTTTTGTTTAATATTGGTACTTGAACTGGATTGCACTTGTCTGTCCAGGAGATGATTTAATGGGCATAAAGTTAAATGATTAAAACTAATTTCTAAGTACTAAGTTTTAAAAAGAGACTTTCCATTTGATTCAATTTTATATGATGGATTATGCAGAAGAAAAATAGAATTGGGCTGAAAGGCCTGTTGCTTTACCAGTCACACCATATGATTAAAATGTCCTCTTTGCCCAATTCATCCCAAACCATTTCAATTGGATTTCTGCTTAAAGCGATCTGGCCTCCACAATCACTCTCCTTACTATTCCAGAACAAAGCTAAACACTTTACATTTCACTAGATTAAATAACCGAGATTAGGCATGTCTGAACTTTTGATACTACATATCATCGGAATACCTTAATAATCCCTAAAGAAATTATGTGGTTACAGTTGCTCCAAGACAAAAGTAACAGACTGAACTAATTAAATACTACAATATATTACAAAGTTTACAAAACATAAGAAATGGCTCTAATATACACAAATAGCTCAATTATTAAATATCCAGAATACTACAGAGGTAAAATATGTGATTGACATTTTACTCTAAACTGTAAAACTTTGTCATTTACACCCTTTTGCATGTTCTCTACAGTAACTATTGCAGTGTGTACTGTGCATTAGATGGAGTTGTACAGGCAGGAATGATTTCCTGTGTCATTTAGTGGTGCATTTGGGTATTATATTATAATAATATAGGCTCCCAAAATATCTGTAATTAGCTAGATCCATGAAATATCAGTCAAAACTTCTACAGATGAAAGCATGCAAGAGTGACTCACTCAACTGGCAGAGCTCTTCCACAGTGAAATCACCGTCTTTGAAGTGAGAGTTCTTTCTTCTAAAACTTAAAGGGGTCAGACATTAAAAGACTAGTGAACACCTGATAGTGAATCCACACAGCTGGAATTTGACTAGGTAATGTGGTAAACACACCTCTGCTTTTTAACTGTAGAGAACTTCTCTGAAACAATGTGCTTCAAAAAATTGAAGCAAAAAAAGAAAATCTGAGGAGGAAAGAAGAATGTCTGATGAAACAAACAGAAACCATTAAGACAAAAATAGAAACTGGTAATAGCAAGGGGTACACAAACTGCATGTAGCCTTTCACAAACCAAAATTCACTCACCACATTTAGGTGTTATTCCACATCAAGCTAAATGATTATGTCAAGTGTCATTTTTACTGGCTTTAGAATGAGCTACAACTTCATTTTAAATACAAGTACCTCTTCCCCTTTGGAGAGTCGATCTGGCAGCATGTGACTAGAAGGGGAAAAAAAAAGGAATGACTGAAAAGCTTCCATTGCCAAACCTCCTCAGCATAATAATACTATAATATAAAATTATATAATAGTTCTAAACTGACCAGTTCTTTGTCATAGTTAAAAAGGATAAATACAGAATACCAGCAGAGCTGAAATGGATCGGAGACGTTGATGAAGCACATCAACATCTGCACCTGACGGTAGCTTTAAAGGACTGATAATTTAACTACAATGCACCATATATTCAACTGATCCAAGTGTGTTTGGGATAAACTCATAGCACCAGATTTAGTTGAATACTTTTAAACTAACTGAACCTGAAAGCTAAACATTTTAGCTTAAAGATCTGAAAATGAGTGACCGAGTTTAAGCTGTTTGGTGATGGGATCAAAAAAGGCTAAAAAAAAAAAAATTATCTTAAATGCTGCACGTCGCAAGTTTACCTTCCCATTAATCAGTCACAACTCAAATATGTACTGTAGGCAACCAAGGGTCTCTCAAGTCAGGTGGCACTACGAAGTGTCCAAATCACCTCCGACATATTTCTGCTGGCCAAATCAACTTATCTTAACAAGTTGCTGTGAAGTCCTGAAATAACAGATGTAACATTCTTACCCAAAGAGGAACCAGTCGTAAGCGATAGTCAGATACAGAATCTCTGTGGGCTCCAGGCTGGCATGCACTGCACCATCCTGTGAAAGATGGGAATAACTGAGTCGAACAGCAGTCTAGTAGGTTTAGGCTTCAGCAGGTACTGTGTACATGTCTAGTAGAAGTAAAGTGCTCACGTTACTTCTGAATAGACCTCTCAGGAAAAGCACATGGGAGCATGACAGCAGTCTGGTTTAAATGCATGCACTTAAGTGAAACTATCCACAGTTTAAAAAAATAAAAATTATATTGACCATTTGTAACTGTATAATAAAAAAAAAAAAAAAAAAAAAAAAAAAAAAAAAGGAAAAGGGTAATAATCTGCTGCTTTTCCACAATGTTCCTCATGCCATAGATTCACTTCAACTACAGGCTTGGACTACAGCCTTGTGGACCACCAACTGTAGCTTTGGTGAGCTAATCCTAAAAGTGCTTGAATCAACTTTGCAGTTCCTGCAGGTACTGGTTACACTGGCTTCACCAATTTGTCCACATCTCCGAAACAGAACAGATAGTTTAAAAAAAAAAAAAAAAAAAAAAAAAAAAAGGTGGCATTTCTGCCCTTTACAGAGGTGCTGTGTCACATTGGCCAACGTAAAACATGTCAAAGTAATGAGTCTAGAGAAGGTAGCAGAACTGCTCTCTGAACAAGATTCAGAAAGGCACCATGGCCTTAATTTTGCCTGTGCCCTACACAGTATGAGCACACCATGACAGAGCTGACTAGTTGTCCACAGATCAGTTTCAGTTTTATCAGAAGATTGCCATGTGGGTCACATTTTCAGAAGAAGACTTTTTTGCATAAGTTGGAATTTAAAAATAAAATAAAAACAAAACAAATTGTGGTGAATACAGCGAGGTCAATTACAGCACAAAAACTGGCACAAGGAGCAGTGGTGGATTTGTGGCAGACTGATTAAGCAGGGGATTACAAGAGTCTAATGAAGGTCTGAAGGACCCATTGAGGTGTTTGGTGTCATGTGGAGAAACAGAAGGAAATAAAAAGATTTAAAAACCACTCAAGAATAGAAAAGACTTACTGCCCAGAGAGAGAGCCTGAGGAGAGACACGAACAGAGGCGTTCTGTCCCATCCTGATATGCAGTGCACCAGGAGGCCGCTATCATCTGAAATGACAACACCTGAGAGGTCAATGCTGTAAGCACCTTCTGGAAAGCAAGAGTATTATGAATAGGTAGAGTACATAATGCACCACAGAGTACAGAAGTGTTGTGTAACATGAACTCGATAGATGAACTCAACTTGTGTACTGAACTGGAAACAATACTGAATGATTCAAGTGAAGACGACAGCACAGAGACTGAGCAACATGCATATTCTGTTTTGCAATGGCACAGACTGAGTGCCAGTATAACAGCTCTGCGATGAACTGCCTTCATGAAGGATGCTGAACCACAGCTTGAAATTTATAGGATGTACAGGGAAATGCAGAGAAACTTGTTTATTGCTCTGCATTCTGACAAAGGACAAAACAATACAGTCATTGGCATAATAATCCTAGTAGGGACTAGTAAAAGCACTATACAAATACAGGCCATTTACCATATGTAACTGTATTCTAAATCATACTAAATAAATGGAATTAAAAATAGTACCAATATTTGACGTAGTATAAATGAACAAAAAATAAATAAACCAAGGACCTTGGAAAGAAAAGTGTCTGGACTTCTTTAAGATGGTTCTAACTAGAACTGAAGAAGCTTCTCGGATGAGAGGTGAAACCTCTTCAAGCAACTTAAAGTCCAGACGCTTTTCTTTCCAAGTTTTCTCAGACTACGATGTCCTGGATGACTGAGAACCTTCACAGACAATAAATAAAGCACTGCCAACTAATGTTTATTTAAGGACTTTTTGGCTATTTGAGATGGCTACACAGACCATTAATTAGGTTAAGGCAGTGTTTCCCAACCACTGTGCCGTGAGAAATGATCAGATGTGCCGTGGAAGATTATCTGGTTACATTCTCTTCCACTAGAGGGCAGTACAACTACCTGCTCCAATTAAATGGGTTGCCAACTGCCAGTAAAACAGAAGACGAAATTACATAATCGCCATGCTGTGAGTGAGACAATATAGCCATAGATAAATATTTGAAAAGAAAAAGTAGCCAGTCTGACCTGGGTCCTGGAGAAAATTCTGACCCAGGTGAAGGCCCTAGCATGAGTGGCAAAAAAAGGTATACTGGGGACAAACAAGCCAATTCCGTTATGCCTGGTGCACTTGGGGGAAAAAAAAAAAACCAAAAAAAAAAGGATCAATATGCTTTTTGTGACATTTTTGTTTGGAAAACTCACACGGCACACCACCAATGTGAAATATGTGCCGTGGCTACAGAAATGTTGGGAAACACTGGGTTAAGGAACAGTTCTGCTACTGTGATTGTCATGATGAACGGTTTAAGACATCTTAAACTTGAATTAAAACCAATGTTTTGAGACAAACTGACCTGAGCATTTTGACATTGTAGTTCCTTAAATATCTACTCAGATTATTCTGTTAGAAGTTGGACATTGAAACAGTGACAGTCTACTCAAAGTCTTCAGCTGTTTGGTGGTGGTTAACCATTAACCAGAGAATTATCCAGAACAGGAAGTGAATTAGCTACAAAACCTTATGCTAAACCTGGTTTCTTATTTGACAGTTGATTCTATATTACATCCCAGATTACCACTCATTCTGACAGACCATAAAATAACTGCCGGAGGAGTTACCAAGGTAGCTAGTTAATGGCAGGCTTCCCTTCTACAATGACTGACTGTTGCTTTATATTATGATTGAGCTGCCTCCAATCCACAACAAGAAAACACACACCTACCATCACTATTGATGATGTGGAGAAGTAGCTTCAGGTAGTTCTGGGTCTGCTGCACCAGGTCCCATGACTGGACAGTTTTCACAGAGAAACAAACATTAATTGTTGGATAAAAACCTTACTTTGACACACGGTATGAAGGACATTTCCAGTTTAAGATCATTTCCTGAGTGCAAAGCTTGGCCTGTTCCTCCACATTTAACCAAATCGATAGATTAAAACCCAGGAAGAAAATCATTTTCTGCACATTTTGGCATTTAGCTTTACATTCGTGGACTCTAAAACCACATTCTGTGAGGTCAGACACCATTTGACTGTACAGTTTTTAATCAGCATGAGTACACCAGCAACCCACAGAGAAACGTTACTATAAGACACTATAATATTACTATGCGCCAGTTTGTCCATGTTTTGTTTGTCAACCTATTACAGCAAAAGCATCACGGGAAAACAATAAAATAAAAACTTAGTGATGCTAGTGTACAAGCAGTCAAGTTATGAATAACGAGCCAAGATCTGTGCAAGTTGGACAACAGATGGAGCTATAACACCAGTAATATCAGCACATGACTGTTATGGCAGATAAAGAACTCAGTAAAAGCAGGAAGACAAGAGAATTAACCTGGTACTGAGTCCAGTCAATGTTCAAGTTGTGAGTAAAGCACCTGGGGATTGTCAAAGGAGCGTCCACAAAGTCCTGTCAGAAGATACAAAGAAGAATGCTCAACACAGAGCTGACTTCTGACCAGTGCCTGATCTGTCTGAGCAGATTCTCTACCTGATTCCAGTTAAACACCAGACCCTCTGCTGTGTAATCTCTGTCTTTGTAGTCCTTGAAAAACTCACATCCTGAAAAACAACGGTAAAATGTAATTTATATGTACGGCGCCAAATCACAACAACAGTTGTGCAAGGTGCTTTATATTGTAAAGTAGACCCTACAACAATACAGAGGAAACCCAACAATCATATGTCGCCCCCCAACAAACTCCTCTGTAAATTAACCCAAAGTCAAGCTATAATGAGAGTATACAAAAATATAAATAAAATGTCTAGTTCCCAAATATTTTCTGCCTGGCAGAAGGTTTTATGGCAAATATGCACTTTATACAAAGCAGAAAAATGAATAATTGAATGCTTAAGATTTGACAAATTTTACTAGCTTAAAGTGCAACATCCCAGAGCTTTAATTTGGGTAGACAGCACAGGTACATGTTATGAAAGAGTAGTAGTAATACAGTTTTAAGCACAAACACCAAAATGGTAGTTTAATCTATTACTATATTATCAATTGAGGGCTTTGTTCTACAAGTCACAGCTGTTCGTGGACCGCCTCTGTAATTCCACTCATATTCCATTACTGGCTGATAAAGCACACCTAGCTCTGGTGAAAGGGTCCTTACCTGGGTAAGGCACAGAAAGCAAAGTGAAGTCTGCATAGCGTTGGGCCTTGTCTACCTTCTCTGATGACGTCACACTGCAGGGACACAAGGAAACCAAATGAGATGCATTATAAGCAGTCACCCAGAAACATGAAAATAAACCCTTTTATTAAAAGCTGTTGTAATGTGATAAACTAGCAGTGCAGCTTCTGACCTTTCTAAAGCTGACAGGGAAAACTGGAACTTAATTAACTGAAGTGTTCCTGTTATTCGTAGTGTATTAGTTCTTGCTGATACTGCTGCTTCACACTGCAACCGTTTCCTGGCCCTCTACTTTTTTTTTTTTCTTAAACTTGCACTTTCCTGACCTTTGACCTGCCTTGTCACCATGTATTTTCAATCAAAAATCTGTCCCTCAACAGCAGACCTTATAATACACTGAATGATGCAGCAGTGATTGCGGTGCTCTAGACATAGCTGTTTATAGTAAATTGGGGACACACACACACTTCAACGACAGAACTGACAAAAATCTGACGCTAAACTGAGTAGCCACATCAGAAGCCTCCCTCTAACCTCTCTTCTTCTAGGAAACTGACCTAAATGGCACAGAGTGTGAATGAACCAGTACAGTCTGTTCCTTACTTGAGGCCAAACTTAACCTTCTTGTTCTCCACCATTAAGTCGCAGATATAGCGAACTGACAGGTAACGCAGCAGCTTAATGTCATAACCTCGAACCTTATCGAAGAGATGGGAGTCACCGTTCCTGACGAGGAGAAAAGTGAAGAGATAATGTGAACATGCTATCATGTTCAAAAAAAAAAAAAAATGATAGCATAGACAATTTATCTGACACATAGTAACTGTTATTAAATGATCTAAAACACTGGAGAAGGGAAACAAGTCACTCTCCAAAATATAGCAGGGACGGGGGGGGGCACGTCACAGATGTGTGTACTTGCTGTACATTTATTAGTTTCTAGACATGAGCATAACCAGTGACCAGGCAGATGGTTAGACCTCAATATTTGAGATATTTTGGCTCCTCATCTAATGAGCAAAAACAAAAAATGATTAAAATAAAGTACGACTGACGTTTAACACTTGTTAAAATTCTTGTCATTTCTATTTCACTTTAAAGAAACCCAATTTATAGAGATTGTGAAAACATGCACATAGCATATAAATGTTGGGCATTTGCTGGGTGTAGTTTCTAAATGTACGTGTGTTACAGCATTAAATTATTTTTCAAGCTGTCAACCAATGATTGGATTAAGAAAAAAAATATAAGATTTAACTTTCAAGACCAAATATCCAGGCTGTAAATTCTGTGGGTTTTTGTTTGTAGTTTTTTTTAAAACCCTGTATGATCAGGTCGTGACAACATCAAACCTACCCTCAGAGCCAAATTCTGACTTTTCTCTTAAAAACAAAAGTCCTATTAGACAGTGTTAAGAATGGATTAATTTGTTTATCACAGATGAGATTTTGACTCCATGAGATTAACACAATTCTTAAATTACAAAATAAATACATTTAAAAAAAAAAAAATGTCCTGTGTGTACAGCAGGTAAGGTAACCATTACCTGACTACCCTGTCATCCTCTGGAAACTCCTCCGACTCCGTCCATGTGTCATCACTGCCCCCTAAACAAAGATAAATTATAAAAATAGCAGGAAAACATTAGTCGGGTCAATCTCTCCACATACAGGCTTGGAAATATTAATTGTTGCAGACTTTGCATAAGTGCAGCATCAGATAAAACATTGTTCCAATAAAGGGAAAAAGTTAACACTTTAATGGAAGTGGGAAATCATTCAGCCATCTTATTCCACTCATCCATTTAAGAGTTATGGGAGGGCTGGAACCTACCCCACTGTCATGTGTGAGAGGTGAGGTACACCCTAGACAGGTTGTGAGTATAGCAGGGCTAACAGAGACAACCACTCAAGCTCACATTCACCTCGTAGTATCATCACTGAACCTAACGCACATCTTTGGATTACTCAAGCAGAACCCACATCAAAGGAAGACACTTCCACAGAGAAAGGCCCAACCAGTATGCAGACTTGAAACTAGGACCCTGCTCCACCCACTAGTCCTAAAATGGGGTGTAAACAGTGAATGCACTCTTAAGAGTTGTGTAGTCAAATACACAAAGAAATTTGCATGTGTGAGCCTAGAAGTTTTCACTCCATTAACAGCAAGTGTCTTCCTAAAAGTCAATCCCAAGTCTCTGGAGAATTTTCTGAAAGCTTCTGTAATGCACAAGTAATCTTTGCACTTAGTTCATAGAGTCTCAGTGTGTGCAGCAATGCAGAAATGGCACCATTTGTCAGAATGCCAGGAAGTACAGCTACTGTACCACAGCAGTGAACTTTGCAGCCTGAGAAATGCTAAGTGATCTTAATATTCGGTGCAGTTCCACCCCCCACACGTTCCCCTCAACTGATGTTAAAAGGGAACTAAAACAAAAACAACTGTAGTCATCCCTGATGAGCTGGTGATTTTCAGTGGAGGCAACCTTTCAGTCAAAACAAAGGCTCAGAAAGAAAAGTGCTGCAGCTATTCACAGGTCAGAATCCAAACTGAAACTTATCATGAAAATAAGTCAGCCACAACTTCACATTTATACTAACTTTAAGCCATTTGCAGGTGTGTGTGCTTTTTACCTGAGAAAATGTAGTTGTAGCCTGTGCGTCCATACAGCTCCCCCCAGCCTGCCAGTGTGGATGATCGGCATATATGCTAAAATATGGCAAGCAAAGAATACAACATTTTATATTTCAGTCATTGTCAAATTTAAACATTCAGAAAACTGAAAATTTTGAACCTTCAGCTACTTTACTTCTTAAAGAAGGAAAATGCTCCACAAAGTCAGTCAGACCAAAATTATGGCCTCGCAAAATAGCACGGACAGTTAGCATTAGTACCCTAGAATCATTGTACCTCAGCGCCTCGTGCCTTAACACAGATGTAACATTAGCTGGTGCTGGCACTACGTAATCTTTAGAGTGTTACAGGTTCACTGCACCCACACAGATCTAATAAACTTAAGTTTGATGCATGCAGGCTGAATTGGGTCCGAGATGCTCTGGCCCTTATTCATCTTCTACTCGTTCCCGCGTTCCCTTTGGTTCCTCACAACAACACGAGAAGGATACATAATTCAAACGAGCTTATGCTTCCAACTCAGCTTGATTTTTTCTTTGTTAGCACTGTACACATTTTACCCGCATGTTTAACCTCAAACTATTCAGGCTGGGTTTGTTTTGAGTACTTTTTTTTTTTCCCTGCTTCACAAGCGGCAGTGTTAAGGAGCAACCACAGCATGAGGAGGTCACACCTTTGACATCAGAATTTTGTCACATGGAGGAAAAGAACAGTTGTATGTAACCAAGACCAATATAGATACCTTGCCATTGTAGAGGATGACTGGACAGACGAACCTCCCTCTACAGCGAGCCATCTTACTCCGGTTCACTAGGTCCTGCAGCTTAGAGATCTGCACCGTGCTCTCAAACCTGTACACACAAACCACCACATGCTCTGCACATCAACTACACAACACAATCCAGCAGTTAACAAATTTCTGCTCCAAATGAAACCATTTGGAGCAGAAATTTATGCAAATTTACAATGAAGCAATCTTAAAAGCTTTTACGCTCATATTGCCAATCTTCCCCCAGTTTCAAAAACTAAAATAACTGCAACCACTACAGCAGAAATGAAATTGACAGTTACAGCTTTTTTTAAAAACTCTTTTCTTAGAAAAACTTTAGCACACTGACACATGAAAGCCCTCAGCATTTTCATACATTGCTCTGGTTTGACTGTTTTAACTATACATCCTGCCACCTGACTAAATCCCTGGACTGGTCCATTTTGAAAGTTTAAACTAATAAAAATCGCTAGTAGTGGCAGGAAAGCAACACTGCACTGCTGAAGGAGCTTCTTTAAACACTTCCGCTACAAATTTAGTTTGTTTTTAAAAAGCCACCAATATTTTGCCCACACTTAACCTTATGTAAGTGCAGTCACAGAAACACCTAAGGATTACCTAAAGTAAAGGGATCAAACGTGATAAAGCGGCCAGAGGTCACTCAACGATTAGAGTCAATACCTGATACTTAACAGATGACTCAGCATACTTTTACCCCATAATGCAAACATTTATTACAGATGCAAGCTGCAATATTTGTATTAACTTTGTATCCAACTTTAGATCATTGCAACATACTTGAAACCCTGTGCAACTCTGGATAATCTTAAACATTCATTTTAGTGATAAACACAATTTCCCAATTTTCCTGATTCTCACTTTTGTCTCCACTAAAATCCATTTACATAAATACATTTTGTAACCATGTTTCTTGCATCGTACTCAGTAGTTAATATGCACAGTCCATCGCCCTTTTCAATTTAACGTGCAGCTTAAACATTTGTGAGAAAGTGCATTTTGTTTTTAACTGACACTTAAAAACTGGAAACATGGCTGCACATGAATACATTCAAAAGGAATATTTAAGTCTTAAAGAAAACACTCCACAAAGCTATTTTTGCTTCATCATTACAGGTAACTGTGCAAAGATTAAGAGTCTAACGTAGAAAGAATAAGAAAGGTTTCTGATGTAAAGTCTGCCAGCATTTTGGCCTCATCCATGTTTGCTACTTTAGATTACTAAATGACTTAACATTTCTTATTGTCAACTGATAAGTTGCTTCTATACTCCCCTGGGTGCAGTTATACATGTGGTTGCATGCATTAACTGCAATCAGGTTTTGGTGTTCCACAATTTTTCAGCTGACATGAACTTTGGAATCACTTTAACTGAAAGAAAATGTCTTTTTCAATGTATGAGTTTCAATTGTGTAAAACCAACTGACAAGATATATAGATCTTGCTGTGCATATGAAGGATTTTGCTGCTATTTCTAGCACTCTACTGGAAATTTGTTTCGCTACATGAATCAGCAATGAGAAAGAGGGCCTTTTTGAGTCACTGCTATAATGTGACTGACTCCATGTGACACAACAGTCACTTTACCCCTCTGCCTCCTTTATGTGTTCAGAGGGGCTGCAGACGGAGGATGATCTTTGGTCCCCACACCATAATAAGGTGTGCATGGAAGAAGAGGCACACAAACAAACAAGTGGGTAATTTGTAACTAGGCTGAACTTTGTATCAGGGGAAAAAGGATGGGATGACTGAGCAGTGGAGATATACCTGTCTTTCTCCACATCTAGGCATTCATACTCCAGGAAAACTATCTGTCGGGGGTAGTGTCCACACACTTCTCCGTTGGTGTTCTGGATGATGCTGTACTTGTAATCTCTGGCAAACAGCTGCAGACAGCGTGTCTCTATGGCCTCCACCTGAAGGAGATAAACATATTAATAGTCCTTAATGGTTCCTTTAGAGAATACTATAGTCCAAAAGGCTCATGTGAAGAGACCATAAGATCCCATTGTTTTGGTATGGCAGATTCTAGCCACACAGTCCAAATGCATACCCATAGATTGCATTATTAGACACCGAGCAGTCAAACTGCCAGCCAGATGTTTAAACATTGTCACACAATCATCAGAGTCTAGATTGAGCAATACAACTTAAAAAAAAAAAAAAAAAAAAAAAAAGCATGCAAGTTACGTACTACTTTTTGGATATTCTTTTGCAGAGTTGAGCATGTCTTCAGTGCAACTCATCATTTAAATTGATTGATTTAATACAAAAACCATTTGGCGCATCCTTAGCAAAAGTAGTAACTTATCATGAAGCTAAAGTAGAGAGAAAAGAGAAGTACCTGAGGAGTGACTTCCTTTGCCCTGTACTGCGTCTTGGAAAACAGGTCTATCAAATCCGTTATTTCTTCACTCTTTCTGACCAACAGCCCGGGAGCCGGGAAGCCGCCGGCCGTGGGGAGGTGGATGTCCGTCATAGTGCCTCGACCCGCTGCGGTGGCTTCGAGCCGCACTCGACCTCCTTCAAACACCGCTGAGCCTTGTCCTCTGGGACGGGGAGACCGACCAGGCCATCCCTTCCCAGCCAGCTTTTTCCTGACTGCCCGCTTGAGGGAGCCGGAGCCGGGGAGTCTTCTTGAATTCAGGGCACCAGCGAACCGTTCCACTCTCCAAACACAGCCTGTTAGCCAGCCCGTAAAGCCGGTCACTCAAACCACAGCTGCTGCCGCTGCAGGCTACAGAGGTTAGCAAGACTAGCTAACAGGCTAGCTCAGGTCCCCAGGCGTAGCCTATCGCTCGTCTTTTCCACCAATTCAAAGCCCTGGTAAATTCATTCAACATAAATAAACAGCCGTTTTATTTTCTGACATAGGGTAAACTTTCGTTCATCTCTCAGCACCAATAAAGTAAAACTCCCCGTCACCTGGAGTCAGGAAATCTCCAGGATCCTTCCCGGCCTACTCACGTTTCCTCAGTGCCATGTCTTCCTGTCTCCTTAGAAACCACGACCATAAACTGTTAAATGTATACAGTAAACTGTCCTGTCGCTGTAAGGTAGCAAAATAGAAGTGGATAACAGCCTCAGCAATACCGAGTGGTGTCGCAAGCTGTGCAACAGATACCGAAGTAAAACAGCCGATAAACAGGAAGCAGGTTTAACCATGTGACAGCCATCACCCCCTTTAAATGGTGGTGCCTGATTGGATCAGCTGGAAGGACTCGCTACTACTTTACTACGGCTGGGTAAACAATCTGATCACAGTATTTGAGCGGAAATAAAGACCGAGTTAAAAATTAAAGTAAAAAAACCCGATGATTTTACTAACCTTAACTTTACCTACCTTTCTAATTATCCTAGCCAGGTTAAGCAGAAAACTTTCATATGCGAAACTATATTGGAGAAATTATAGAGCTCGGTCTATGCATACAGAAAAAATGAGCTGAGGTTTGTTTGTTTGTTTTTTGCTTTTGTTTTGTAAACTTTTAATTTTTTGCTTCCCAAAGTGCAGAATATAGGGGAAAAACGAAAATACATTTATTTGCGTCACTACAATAACTCAATTAGCGAGCGCTTAATTAGAGTAGAAACTAAACATTCAACCTTTTCTTCAGTAATCATGAAGTCTTATTTAAAGAGTTCAGTTAAAGAGTTCCCTCTTTAATTGACACTCCAAATTCATCAGTGCTGACATTATCAAACATTACGAGGTAACACAATGTGGTTCTGTTACAGAAGAGGAAGAGTTACTGAAAATAGGCACTATAAAGTCCCTTATATATAGCTTTAATCTATCATTCATTATTTGGTTACAACATTTTAATCAAATTCACTATATTATCTGGAGTGATAGCTGGGGGATTAGGCTCAGCAGCTGACTAAAAAACATTTGTTTGCTGAAACAAACAAATGGGGGGGGGGATGCATGAAACTTGCTAACAAGGTCTGCTAATATTTGCTGATAAATTCGAACACTTCTTGTTTAAATATGGTCACTTATTGCATCAAATTACAACAAATTGACATGAAACGTGGTCTTCAATGAAAATACAACTGGCACTTTTGTTTGATAAAAAAGTGGATCACATATTGTTGCAGTGATTAGTACTCTTGTCTCACAACAAGAAGGTTGCAAAGACATGCATGATCTGTTAACTGGTGACTGGCAGTAGGTGTGGATGTGAGAGTGAATGGTTGTGTGTGTTGGCTCTGTCATAGACTGGACAATGTTAACAAGGGGGGGGGCTTTTATTTTGAAGGGCTTTTTATTTTGATATTATCGAGCAGGTCATGTGCTGTCTGTTTGTACTTTGTTCCATCTGAAACTGCGGTCTATTTTAACCCTTATTTAAAGCTTCCAGTACACAACATAAAAAATCCTTGGCAAATTTTCCAGTGCCTGATGCATAACATGGTGTTGTCAGTAAACAAAAGGTCCTGAATGATGTGGATAACATTTTTAGAAAAATATTTTTCCCTCCAGTGTGACTAGTGCAGGTCCGTGTCTACAGAAACACTGCCAGCAGCGAGCATTCATTATAGATAACAAATAACAAACTAGACAGGTGTCTAGCTATGTGGAGTAATAAACTTCAGCCCATATAACTTAGACAGATTTCTGACTCCACTTAGATTTTTGCTGTCTTTTTCTAAATCGTTTTTTTAGCTGCACTGTGCTTGATGATGTACCGAGTATGTAAATTTGTTTTGCTTTGTTTACATGATCTCTGTAAATATAATGTAATTTTTTAGTCTTACTGACTAAAGCATTTTTTGCTGCAAGTGACATTTTAACTATATTTTCATACAATGTTTTATTCACCAAGCACATTATCTACCTCCCATCGATGGTCAACTTAGAATTACCAGGTAACCTAACATGCATTTCTTTGGAATGGAGTAACTGGAGGACACCCATGCAGGCACAGGGAAAACACGACAGGGAAAGGCCCTGTAACGTGTGTGTGTGTGTGTGTGTGTGTGTGTGTGTGTGTGTGTATGTGTGTGCGTGTGCAGCAGTCGCAGAGCCTTCA
>NW_024582582.1:642834-684688 GCF_018398535.1 Haplochromis burtoni
TGTATTTTTGGTGTGTGTGTGTGTGTGTGTGTGTGTGTGTGTGTGTGTGTGTGTGTGTGTGTGTGTGTGTGTGTGTGTGTGTGTGTGTGTGTGTCCCCTTTAATGTCCACTTGAGCTAGCTGCCAAAGCAAGTTAATTCCAATAGATTGCCCTTTACTACATTTATTACTGATAAAGCTTAAAGGGGCATTGCCACACTGATTGTAGCTGCCTGCTCAGCCTCACCTCTGCTAATTCAAGTTATAGAACTATACTTCTCAACTGCATTGGTGCCTTTTGGAGCACAAATATATTCATCTGACAAATAACGTGGCTTAAAAATAATGTATTTATGTTTAAACCCTACAGTCAAGCCCCCTTGAATTACCAGAAAACTTAGTCTGTGGCTTTCTTATCCAAATAGGGTACAGACTGTAAAAAGAAGAAGAAGTATGGTAGGAGCCCAAATGCTAACATGATCAAAGTGCTTTGAGATATTTTCTTTAATGATACCATACATTTCTGTTCTAGTCACATCTTGGAGTCTATGTTACCCAGATTGTTTCTCATCCTCCATTGATTAAGTAGGATTTGTTGTGCTGATAGTGACTTATGTATCTTGGAGTTTGTAGCCTGCAGCAGAGATAAGAAGCACTAGCCTACCATGGTCAGAGGTTGTTTCTACCCAAATGACACTGACTAAAAGAACATAATTTAAGTGACATTGTTTAGACTTCACAGTTTCCTGTGGTGGAACTAAATGTTGTATACAAGTTCTTTTGCACACAGACAGTATGCAGAGTAGGACAGGGCATTTATACTTCACGGGGTGAAGTTGGGGTGCCTTTTCAGAGCATGACTGAATGCACCCATTTCTGAACAGCAGTTCTTGCAACAGACAGCATGAAGAATGCACTTCAAAAGACATTCCTGGAATTAAGAATTGAACCCAGCTGAGCTGACACAGTCTGTGTAGTTTATCTTATACCTGAATCCTCATGGCAGTTACGTTGGCACGATCTGTCTCTTTAGTCTTAGAACTGCTTTGTTCTCCAGGGGACATGATACTGTGGTGACATTAATCTATGTGGAAGATTGTAAAAGTCAAATCCAGCAGTCAGTTTTAGCCAGACAGGCAATGACCACTTGATGTGCAGATATGAAGGCAAATGTAATCGGCCGACTTTCATACACTGCATGAGCCATGTTTTAATCAACAGTTTTCCTTATGCTCTATTTAATGTTCTGCTTAATAAAATTAATAAACTAGTCAAACCTTATTATCTAAAGTCATATTATGAAGAAATTTAAGTTATACCATTAATACCAGTTTGTCCCAGTCTATCAGCATCTGGCCAGGTGTGGAGTTCATCTGTGTTTTCTCTATTCTTTAAGGTGGAGAGCTGGGCAGGTCCATGTTCCACCCTTGGTACAAGCTGCACTTTCTGGGCTTGACTTTCACACATGCTGTGTACATATATACATTGTGGCTGTATATCTTCCATTCTCTCACAGTTGGTTTGTCCACAGTGGTGGTAACTTGGCTCTCTCAAGTCTAGAGTTTTTTTGTGCTTTCTCTTGTAACCCAGTCTCCCAGTTCCTTGCCTGAAGTCTGATTCCCACCCTTTAGAAAATCAACCTGTGTTCTCTTAAGGATTCAAGAGTTCACAACTAGAAATACACTTTCATCACTCTCACAGTCCAACACTCCCTGTGGATTCAAGGCTCTACCTGCCACATAACGCCCCTGCCTGCTCTCCATTGTTCACCTGCACCACAAGTAAGAACACAGTTTGCCAACTCTCTCAGCTGTTGCAATTCTCTGAATCAGTCCAGCCACGTCTAACAGTTGCCCCTTCTCCACAAACACCACCTGAGTTCACCTGTAGTGCCCTTCTCTCTTTTTCTTACCACTTGTAAATAAACCTTGAAACACTCAGTTGTGATCACTGTCTCCTCCAAGCTGAAAGTTAACTCTGACAGTCATTAATGTCCACATAACCTTTGCGTCAGTGGTGGAATCCACAAACATCCATTTGGTAACACTCCCAAAAAGCTGATTCTGTTCATCTGGACGTAGCGTTTAGATGTCTATTCACACCTACAGGCCAGTGGACACTCTTTCAATAATGAGGATGTACACATCCTGGAGAGGGAGGAACGCTGGCGGGGAATCAAGAAAAGGGAAAGACCATCTCTGAATCGAGGAGGGGGCATGAGAGTGTATCTTTCACCATCTTACAATGCTGTGATTGCAGCCATTCCCCAACTCTCTGTGAATGGTACTCATGGCCATTGATCAAAGACCATTGATCAATGATCAGTGGTCAACGGTCACTCACATCACTCACTTGGATGAGTGACGAAACGTTTCTCCCAGATGAACAAAAACAACTTTTGGGATTTCCATGATTGAGCATGCATCAAGACATTTGGTAACAGTGTTGGTAAATTTTGTATTTTGCAATTCAGTTATTTGTTTTTACCACTCTGTTGCATCTTGGATAGCTAGTTTGAACAGTCATGTTGTCAGGATCCGGAGTTTATGTTATTATTATTCTGTGGTTTTGGTTATTTTGGGGTTCTTGTACATTCCCTGTTCACGTTTTATGTTCCTATGTTCTGTGTTCCCCAGTCTGTGTGAAGTCTGTGTGTTGTGTCATTGCGTGTATGTTCCCTGTTTTATTGTGAAGGTCTGCGTCTTATGTGAGTGTTTTCAGTTTGCCTCCCTTGTCTCGTCACGTTAATCACTCCCAGCTGTACTTCTCTCTCTCTCTCTCTCTCTCTCTCTCTCTCTCTCTCGAAAACCAATAAACTTTTTTTTTTTTTTAAATGCCTATTTGTCTCTGTTCTATCAGCTTGGACACTCACACCAGTTCCTTTTTAAGCCAGCCGTAAGTTTGAGTTCAAATATGAACCTGTTAAATTTGGTGACTGTATTTTTGCACAGCTGTCATATCTCTGTATAAGTACTGGAGTAGTTCCCACAGGGACCATGATCTGCAATGATCACTCACACACAAGATGAAAACTACCAGCTCTGTTATTATGGCCACTACCAAAATACAACCTTTATATTGGCTACATTTCATTCCTCTAGTAGGTGCAGTAGATAAAACTGGGAAAGAGAACATTAAAACCTTAAACCCAGTTTAGGTAGCTTGGATGTGTCAACACACTGAATATTCTTTATTAAGTCTAGACTGGTAGTCATTCCTTTTGACAATGACATTTTCATCAGTGGGGTGAAATTCTGGCATAAAAATTGGCTTAGCTGGTTTTGGTGGTAAACTAAGGGAAGTGGGATCAGAGATGTCATATAAGGAGAATCTACGAAACTCATAGAACCCCAAGTCAAAATCTAGTGGAGAGTTCTGTAGTACAAGTCTAGTGGTAAGTATTATTTCTAGAGAAAAAGAAAAGGAGTTTAAAACCATTGTTTTGTGGTAAACAGCAAATCCTTAAGTCACTTTTAATCAGATGTGACTGGTGATTATAGTCAAGCATTTCTGTCCTGGTGTCCTTTGAACTATCAAAATAAGTGGTCATGTTTAAAATGATTGCTTTTGCTTCTATCAGGAGGGGAAGTCTTCTTCAATAGATTAAACGGGTCTGGAACATTAATGGAGATCTTCATTTTCTGTTAATTGATATATGAGTTAATTTTCAGATTTTGAATGAAACCACGAGAAACATCACACTCTCGAGAGCCTCGATCTGCTGGGTTGGCAATCTAGCTTTGTTTGTAGGAAAGTTCCTGGGCAGAGCTGGTTACAGCAGAGAGCTGCAAATGTCTTTCTTCGCTGTAAGAAATGTTTACATCTTGTGCCCTTTATTAATGTCAGCACTTATTTGATTAGTGATGCGTGTGTGCTTTTGGCTGTAGAGAGAGAGAGCAGAGAGACGAGGGAGCGAGGAGAGGAAGTGAATATCCAAAACCACAGTCATGAGGTTGTCAGTGTGTGCAGCGGTGTTGGAGCACTGATTTGTCCATCAGCGTACACTTGGGGTGTAAGGGTTTCTTTGTGTTCTGGCGAGTTTTCTTCGTGCAGCATGTCAGAAGCTGCACGAGTGTCTTTCTGTATTTCTTCTGGATCTCTGCTGATGTTCAGAAAGCTTCCTCATCAGCTCGGTGAAAGTTACTGCTGTCACGCATCGTTTTGAAGCGTTTTTATTTTAGTTTAATTGTGTTATTTTTGCTCGAACATCCTGGTCTGGATGCGCAGCAGAGCGGATACGAGGAGCCCGAGAAGCGCTGAAATGATGCGCATCCGTGGCCGAAGCGTTTCGCTCTGTGAGCTCGGCCGTCCGCTCTCTACACACTGAGAAAAGCGGAGAAGAGGTAGCCTTTTCCCGTTAGCCGAATCACGCTTCACCGCTGACTGAGTGACTGATCAGAGCTAAGGAAAACGGAAGGAGGAGTGGGGCGTGTGGATGTGAGACTAAAACAAAAAGAGAGAGAAAAAAAAGCAGGATCTGGATGGAGAAGGGAACGGACACTGTATGCGGGCACAATTGTTCCCGAGATTTTCAATAGAATAGAAATTTATTTTCATCCTTTGTACTTGCGGATTAAGAAGTTAGTTCGAGAAAAGAAGAAATAGCAGGTTGGCGCGCTGTTGTGTACGGTGGGTGAGGAGGGTTTGGGGGGTGGGAAAGAAAAATGCTGCCTTCGCAAGAAGCCTCCAAAATCTACCATGACAACTATATGCGCAACTCCAGGGCCATCGGGGTCCTGTGGGCCATATTCACCATCTGCTTGGCCATCATTAACGTGGTGGTGTTCTTCCAGCCTTATTGGATTGGCGACAGCGTCAACACACCTCAAGCCGGCTACTTCGGTTTGTTCCACTACTGCGTGGGTAACGGAAACTCCGACCGGGAATTCTCGTGCCAGGGCAGCTTCTCCGAATTCGGCTCCATCCCGTCAGGAGCCTTTAAGGCGGCCTCATTCTTCGTGCTGATGTCCATGGTGCTCATCATCACCTGCATCGGCAGCTTCGCCCTCTTCTTCTTCTGCAACACTGCCACGGTCTACAAGATCTGCGCCTGGATGCAGCTGCTATGCGGTATGGATGGAAGACACTTCGGTGTGTTTTGAGGTAGAGGGGGAATTTGAGTCTTCCCAGGCTTTTTGGCGTGGGGTAGGGGCAGCTTGAGGAGAACGGGGTCCTCTTGTGTTACCCACACTTTGTGTCGTTGTCAAAAAGTGTCACCAGGTCCTCAACAGAATGAGAGCAGCAGGATGAACGCTTGGGGGAGGTCACATAGAATAGAGATCATCCCTTCAGAGTTAAAATAATTTCTTTATCTTAGCCTTTGGCTATTATTGGGTCTTTCCCCAAGAACCCTATCATCCTGTTTTATATAAGGCTTGTTAAAATAATGTGTCAGTGTAATTATATGGAATTATGATAATGAAATGCCTTCAGCAGCATTGAATCAAAGATCACAGCTTCTATGTTGGTTATATCTACAAGATTAGCCAACATTATGTGTGATCTACAAATCATGCATTTCAATAATATATCTTCACTACATTCATTCATTCATTCATTCATTCATTCATTCATTCATATATACAAAACCAGAACAAACATACAGCTGACTTGAGAGGGTTACACGGAGTCTTTCCATCAGTGCTGAGTGCAGTGCAAAGTGTTTTTTCTTCTTCACATTAAGCTGATGAAGCTTTTCAGTTTTGTCAGGCTGATCATTTTTTCTGTGACCTCCAGGATTGGAAAATGAAGCAGAGGGCCAAAAACTACAGTTCTTCTAATTGGCACTTGAAGCTGCCTCCAAAAGCGATTGTGTGCGTATTGACTCCTATTTTTAAAAATGCTTTAAAAACCATTTTTGCAGCCTGGTTTTAAAAGCACAGTTTAGGACTCGATGGATAATATTCACTTTCCTAATTTCCTAATAATTTTCATCTATTTAAATACTGGAGTTAAGGTCATGGCTGCTTTGATTGATATATGCTTTATTAATTAATTAATGGTGTGTGGTTCAGATCATCCTAGAAGTTTGTGCTTCAGGTTTTGTGAATAAAATTCTAGTATAGAAGTATCAGCTGTTTAAAGATCCTAGCTTTATATGATAAAGTTAGAACCCCACTCCTTCATCCAAATATGTTCAATTCTGGTCCCAAACAAAAAAACATGATAGTGGCCAATACTCGAGCGCTGAGGCTCCAAATGGAAAGTATGACATTTATATACAGCCTATGATCTGGCTTGGAGTGGTGCTTTGTTGAGTCACAGCATTGCTGTATGTGAAACACTTGATACCAAGTCTGGCCTAAATTTGATCTGCAGTTTGTTATGGGCCACATTTGGCTTTGGCCATTGACGTTGGCTGATTGACTTCCTCTCATGTCCACCAGATGCTGGGTGTGTTGTGGCATTTTAGCCAAATGTGGCCCAGACAACAATAATCTCTCTTGAGCCTTGCTCATGACTATTTAGCCATACTTAGCCCATTCAACATTCACTAAACTATAACCAAGTGTCAACTTCCAAAAGGAGCCAGATTAGACCCAGAGGTATCTCGGTTACAACTCTTTGTGTGAGCTTTAAAAGGCTCTCCCATCACAGATTGTTGAACAGATTGTGTCACTTCAGGTGGCGTCTACAAGTGTGTCCCACATGCTCAGTAACATCAAGAATCCCCTAGAAGATTCCTAATCATAAAAAACACTAATTAACTAGACGTGATGCACCTGAAACTGGTCTCAAATGGGTTTAAAAATTCAGTGAGTGTTGATAGCGGTGATAGTTGTGTTGAAGGTCTGGCTTTTGTTGATACTCTTGTTGCATGATTGCATCATTATTTCAGAACTCCTCACCTTAGTTTTTAAAAGTCTGAATTTCTATGCATGTGTGTGTTTTTTATGAAAACATGGAGTCTAGTGTGGTGTGTGTGTTTGGGGAAGAGTATGTTTGTGAATTGGTCTGGAAGCACTGACATTAACTGGGAGGAGATATTGCTGGCTCAGTTATTCATCCTATTTGGGAGCTGGAGCCAGGGCTATATATTGCAATGGACTTGGGACCTTTTGTAAGCATAGACTGTTTTCCAGCACTACCTGGATCCACAAAAAAGCAGGATAAAACTATGGAAACAGTTTCTTCTTGGAAACGAAATATTCACACAGCTTCAAAGACATTTCTGTTGGTGCCGTTTAAACAGTGTGACTTTGAAGAGCTTGCTTAGCCATAAGAAATGATATATCCTGCTCATGATAATTTATTAACTGCAACATATACTAAAGGTCCACCGTGGTAAAGGACATACTCATCTTTGTCAATAGTCACTGTATTTGTGTTGATGCAGCAGTCAGCCCTGTTGCCTTGTAGCCCCCACCCACACTTCACCACCTCATTTCCTCTCATCTTTTTTTTCATTGCTGATTGGTTCCTAAGTTTCTTTGCTCCTTGTGCCAAGTTGGCACACATTACATAAGGACTGCACACTCTCACTCATGGAGCGGCAGATAAGGTGAGTTTGGTTTGTTCTTCTTTTTAATTTATTACGACTTTTCTTTAAGTTAATGACTTAGTCTGACCTCATTTTCTCTTTTGACTTACATGGACTTCGGCACATTGCTTTTCTTCATTAATTCCTTAAAGTTAACCACAAAGAAAACGAGGACAACATCACACCAGTGAACCCAAATCATCACCAGTACCCCAATCTGACTAAATGTGGTCATTACTACAAGAGCTGGATGTTACACTGGAAAGTCAGATCTTCTGTTTAAAAGAAATTAGTTCATGCTGAATTATTTATCCTAGTGGCTATATACATCTTGTTTGTTGTGTCCTTATTTTACAACCCCAGTTCCAAAAATGTGTTGGGATATTTAGTAAAATAACAACAGAATGCAGTGATTTGCAAATAATCAAGTCATAAACCCCAATTTTTTTTTCCTGACACAGAAAGGTCTTCTATTTAATAAGTTAATTTTTTTTATCATTTTAAGAAAAACATTACCTTGTTTTGAATTTAATGGTAGCAAAAGGTCTCAAAAAACATGGGACGGGACAACAAAAGTGTGTAAAACGGGTACAGCTGGAGGAAGATATTGCAGATAATTGTTTTATTTAAAAAGCATTTTAGAGATGCAGTGTTTCTCACAAGTACACGGAGCAAAAGTTCTGCAAAAAAGAGAAATGCATAAACAAATTGTGGTACAATTTGAGAATAATGTTCAGTATGAAATTGTAAACAACAGGCATGATTCTGACAATTGTATGTGAACACAGCTCACCATTTCATCCACAAATGCAGGTTAAAGCTCTATCATGCAAGAAGAAGCTATACGTGAACAAAACATCCAGGAATGCTACCATCGTCTCTGGCCCACAGTGTTTAAAATAAACGGAGGAAAAGTAGGAAAACGACTCTGTAGTCAGACAAATCGAAATTTGAATTTTATATAATTTGTATATAGAGGCCTTCATATTTCAGCAAGACAATGCTGAACTGGCCTGCCTGAAATTCAAACCTTTCACTAAGTGAAAACAAGTTTGTGGATGATGAAGTAAAAAATAAAACACTTTTTTTGAGACCTGTTGCTTCCATCAAATTAAAAAAATATCTATTGCATTTTATCTTTTTTGACATATATTCTCCATGTTTTAGTATGACCAAAATATAAATTCATTGCATTTTATTTATTTGCATTTTACAAAGCATTCAAACTTATTGTTGTTTGTTCCATCTCTTCTAACCTTTGCTAGTGGAAGAGGTTTCTTTCCTCTTGCTTTCAGAAAATGAAGGGCATATTCCTATGTGTCTGTGATATCCTGATGGGACTGGAGTTGAGCCGAAGACTCTGGGGCAGCGTGCAGATAATGGTTTAATTAGCTCTGCGGTGCAGCTCTGCAATAGGGCTTTAGTTGGCTGTGGACAGTGCAGAGCTGTGGCAGCCCAGAGAGGCTGGTCCTGCTCAAAATGCTTCACAGCACAAAAAGACCACACCAACAAAGAGGAGATGGGGAGACCTGTCATAAGTTGTCGGGTGTAGCAAGTGCGAGGACCCAAAGGCAAAGAGCCAGATTGAAAGCAAATCATTTGTTTTAGGGTGATGAAAAAACTATTAATGTAAAGGTCCAATAAGGGAAACAGCTGAAACTAATTTTACTCCACACAGTGACAAGACTCTAATGCATTTAAACTTAAAGACACAAGGGTGGAGGCCTTAACTGGAATACAAATGTACATAACGAAGGACTTAAAGCCACAAGATACAAAGGAATATGAAATATACACAACAAACAAGGTAGGAACCAAATTGAACATCCAGTAAAAAGAATATAAACTTCAAAACTCTGACTCTAGGACATTGGACCATGACAATCTTTCCATCAGTAGGTAAAACAGGAGTTGCTTTGGTCCTGTATGTATTCAGAGAGTTTTACTAAAATCTACAAATGGTAAAAGAGCGTTCTAGATCACAAAAGAAGTTCCTGTATATTCAGAAAAATGCTGTTTCCTGGAAGCATTACCATCGGACTGCTTCCTTGAGGGCTAATTGACTGTTATTTATGTACATCATAAATATATTTTGGCCCTGAGCCATCAAGTTATTCATAAACTAACAGCAGCACTCAAAAACTGCTCTAGGACTGACTGGAAGCCAGTGAAAATGTGTAAGTGCACTAATGGGGCGATCGTGGCTCAAGAGTTGGCAGTTCGCCTTGTAATCGGAAGGTTGCCCCGGTCGAGCCCCGGCTCCGACAGTCTCTGTCGTTGTGTCCTTGGGCGAGATACTTCACCCGTTGCCTACTGGTGGTGGTCAGAGGGCCCGGTGGCGCCAGTGTCCGGCAGCCTCGCCTCTCAGTGCGCCCCAGGGTGGCTGTGGCTACAATGTAGCTGCCATCACCAGTGTGTGAATGGGTGGATGATTGTGTATAGTGTAAAGAGCTTTGGGGTCCTTAGGACCAAGTAAAGCGCTATACAAATACAGGCCATTTAATGCACTCAGCTCTCTTGGTGCTGAGTGCATTAGTGTTGGTGAAAATGCTGAGTACCTTTTTAGAAGGCACATGATAAATTCCTGTATTATCACAATAAAAAATGAGTTATCACTGCATTTTAACATTAAGTGCTAATGGTCACAACTTGAATGCTGGCATCTTGATCAGTATCTGTGTAGTGATTGTGGGGTGTAGCTATAGTTGGCCTACGAAGGACAAGATATTAAACACTGGTCTGTGGAACTCGTTTGCTATTGGAGCAATGGAGCGGTCAGTCATCAGTTAGTCAATCAAACGGGTCAAAGACGGAAGCGTGAGCTAAAATTACTGCAGCAGTTTCAGTTATGATACCACAGTTACTGACAATGATGATGTTTCCTGCTTTAGTCTTCTTTACAAATATTTGACTGACGCATTATATTATTCCTTTTTTCACAGTTTAACACTGTTAAAGTCCTGTCTGCTGCCCATAGTGCTCCCACTAATGACAAATTATTAATTGTGGCAATTTTGGTTATATTTTTACTCCCACACACCAGCAAACTAAAGCAGTTATGTAACCCAAATAATAAATATCCATCAGGTTACAGATAAATACAATGTGAATACAGTAATACGTCATTTTCTCTGACCATGTCTTATGCAGATGGTACAATCTGAAAAAGATGAATACATACATGAGGACAGCAAGACAGTGATGAAGTGTGGCTTGAGATGAGCCCCCTATTGATGATACATAGGCCGACAGATGCGGTCATGAAGGACTCTTTGGACTATTAAAAAAGAAAGAAGAAAGAAATTGCATTTGTGCTACAAATGTAGGGATGAGGGGGTATGGTTTGTGGCTTGGTGTTAGGAGGGAGCGGTTGGGCAAGAAGGTTGTGGTGTCCGTTGGGGAGAGTGCACACTTGGCATGGATTTGCTAATTAGTCTCTCCCCATGTATTTAGTAGGTGCGAGGCTGGAAGGAGTTTTTTTGTTTGTTTGTTTGTTTTTTTGACAGCCTGGCCATGGGAGCAGGAAACTCTGAACTGCATGTATTTGTCCAGTAAAAACATTTTGTAAGCAATAATCACACCCTCTCTGTGGTTACTGAGGTGAACCGCAGAAACATCCCTGAGTTTTCCCTGCCTGTTTGAAATCAGCTGCGTTAGTACTGATATTTAAAAAGCCTGGACTGGATGTTGACATAGTTGCAAACTATAGACCTATCTCACATCTATCTTTTTTGTCTAAGGTCTTTGAAAAAGTTATTTTTAAGCAGCTCACCGACCATCTGTCAACAAACAATCTGTTTGAGCCATTTCAGCCTGCTTTGAGACCCAACAACACCACAGAAACAGCTTTAATCAACGTTATAAATGATCTGTTGGTAAATGCAGACAATGATCGCACCTTAGTTTTATTACTGCTGCGATTGACACTGTGGATCACTGTATTTTATTGGCTAGGCTAGAACATTTCAACAGACTTACGGGAAATGTTTTATCATGGCTGAGATCCCACCTGTCTGGGAGATCTCAGACTGTTAGTTTTAAAAATGATCTCTCTGAGACCTGTGCTGTGAGGCATGGGGTCCCTCAGGGCTCTGTACTTGGCCCATTGCTGTTTTCTCTCTATCTGCTGCCTCTTCTACGTTCTTTTAATGTAACCTTTCACTCTTACGATGACCTGCAGCTATATGTTCCTTTAACCATAGAAAACTGTGCTGACGTGTCTAAATTAGAAGCTTGTCTATCTGCAGTTAGAGGCTGGTTATCTGATAATTTTACTGCTTCTTAATGCTGATAAGACATTGGACCAAAAAAATTTCAGTACTTGTCCCAAAATTTCTCCATGAAAATTGATGACTGTCATAAATTGCAGGGATGTGTGGTTTGACGCAGTGCTCTCCTTCAAGTCATGAAGGACTGCCTTTTATCTCCTCAGGAACATAGCTAAAATTAGACGAGCTGCAGAGGTTCTTGTCCATGCATTTGTCTCTTCACGCATTGATTATTGTAACACTCTTCTTTCTGAGTTAACCACAGAAAGGTTTTAGAGGTTTACAGAGTGCAAAATCCAGCTGCTCGCATTTTAACCAAAAAGAAATGTGAGCACATTACCCCAGTACTGAACTCTCTTCATTGGCTACCTTGTCAGATTCAAGCAGATTTTAAGGTCCTGCTGCTCACCTACAAGGCTTTAAATGATTTGGCACCTTTGTATCTCTCTGTCCTGAGATCGGAGAGCACAGGATGGAACATAGAGGTGCAAAAACCTCTGTGTTCCATCCCGTGCTCTCCGATCTCAGGACTCTGGCCTTCTAAAACGTTCTAAAGCCAGAAAGAAAGACTACTGCGCAGCATGCTTTTTCTTTTCATGCCCCATCTTTGGAGGGTTTTAAACCTAAGTTAAAGACCTACTTGTTCACCCTGTCCTATGTGTCTTAATTCTATGCCTAAAGTTTTAACTAGTTGTTATTGCTATTCCTTTTTGTTTCATCAGTTTTTATTGTTTTTATTCATTCATCTTTTCTATCTTCAAATAGCCATTCAGCACTTTGTTTGAAAGTGCTTTATAAATAGTTATTATTATTATTATTATTATTAGTAGTAGTAGTAGTAGTAGTAGTAGTAGTAGTAGTAGTATTTTTTTTTAACATGTAAAACTACTTTCTTTCTGTTTCTCATCCCAATCCACCAACTAGCAAGCACGTGATAAGACTAAAATATCATGTTACCATGCCTGCAGCTTTCTGTAGTTGTTTGCTTCTAATTAGTCTACTTTGACAAAATGCAAAGAACAGATTACTAAATAATCTCTCTTTCTAGATAGTTGTTATTGTTTTGGGCGCTACCTTCTAAGCAGAACTTGGCTTAGTTAGTAATGATTTGTTTCTAGGTTTGATTGTGCCCATAATTAAAAAGAAAACCTTTATCAACCCCAGCGAGGATGTGGAGGATGTGGACGAGTAGTGGCTCTACCCCGAGCTGCAAACGCTCCAACTCATCATACTAACTCAAAGTGAGAAGCCTTTGGAGAAGCTTTCTCCTCGTTGGAGATAAGCTAGAGGAGGGGGAGAGGGAGACCTATGCTTCTGTTCAGCTGCAACCCAGCTCCAAATAAGCGGAAGAAAATAGATGAATGGACTAGAGACCGTGGAGTATTGTTGCGTGTGTTTGATCTGTGTTTGCACAAGACAGATTTCCTCCTGGGGCAATAAAGTAGGTCTTTATCTTTAAAATTTCTTGATAAATTCAAATATTTTGCATGATTATCTTGTGATAACAGCAAAGACATTCTAGTCAAACAAAATGATACAGCCTCAATGTCCATAAATAGCTTGTACGGTTACTGAAGCCAACTAAGTTGCAAGTGCAAAAGAACCAAAAACATATGATGCAAAATCTTGTTTGAAATTGCATGAGAAATTTTACTTTAATGAGTCCTCACTGTTTGTTTTCTGAAGCAACCTGAGAGACTGACTGCTGATCCTAATCTGGTCTTTGCTCTAGGAAACAACGATATGCGAGTGAGCTGCTCTACTCTGCCTGCACACACAGTACACTGAACTCACCAAATATTATGTAAAGATGGATACAAATGCAAGAGGCTATTTTAAGACACTTGCTATTCTGACACTGTTCAAACAAACAAAAGATAGTTATATATTTAAATGAATGGGATGCCAACTTATTACATCAGGTAGCAAGGTACTTTTTTTTTTACATACAAAAACACAGCATTTCATTGGGTTGAGCAGAAAGTTTCTTCAGGCTAAAGCGCCACAAAGTTCAAATTTAATTGTGGCTCTGTCTTCATAAACATTTAAACTCCAGTATCCGAGGCACCAGAGGTTCAAAGCTACAACAAAAGCTGTAAGATACTAGATTTACAGAGTGGACTGAGCTGATGTCCACTTATCATAGGAGAGGTTACTGTTAGGACTACAGGGCGAGAAGACAGTCAATGAAAGGGTTACTTCCCTGTACCTCCAGGTTAGAGAATGGGTGTGTCAAACTTTACTTACACACTGAATGAAAGTTCAGAGTACCCAGCCTTCTTGGCACCTGGTGTCCCATCACCATGTGCCCCATCTGGTGGATCTTGTTCTACTTGAGGAATTCAACAGCACAGTGGCTATTGGACCGGCTGGAACAGCCTGCTCAACCTGAACCCAAATAGTGTTTTTCTGTTGTAGTGTCCATTAATGGATTTATGGAGTGGAGGGAGTTGACTAAGTGCATATTCCTGACTGACTGATTTTATTTTAGCATGTAGCACATATTAAATAACATCAATGTGAATTTACTTTCTTTATTTAAAAAAAATAAATAAATAAATACATAAAGGCATTTCTCTTGTTCCACTGGTCCCAAAGAAGCCCAATTGCCCACTAGCATAAGATTTTCTTATTCATGTCTCATACGATCAGTTTAAATTATGTTAGAATAAATCACACAATGAGCAACGACTTTTCTAAAAAGCAGCTGGAAATGGGATAGTCCTCCCTGGCACACCACAGGAAGTGTTGGATTTCCGTCTGTTTGCCCTGGCTGTTTGCCGTGTTTTGGCTGACAGTGCGTATACTGCCGCTGTGTATTCCTTGGATCCCATTCTTTCATCCTCACATCGAAAACAATGGTCATCATGTGCTCTGTTGCCACTTGCTGCCCTTTCACCACCTCCTTCTCCCCTCTTCCAAATCTTTCCATCCTCATCACCACCTTGTCTTTATGTCTCTGTCTTTTGTGTAGTTGGCCTCATTTTCCACCCAGCAGCATCCCTCCACCCTCTTTTTTTTTTTTTTTTTTTTTTTGTTGTTTGTTTCTCTTCTCAACCATGGCCTCTCATCTACTCGTACTTTTAACCTGTACTGCATGTATGAAACTTACAATCATTTAGAACAGCGGTCCCCAATCTTTTATGCCCGATAATATTTTCACGGTCCGGCCTTTAAGGTGTCGCGGATAAATACAACAAAATAAAACTAGTACCGGTACCGAAAAAAAGAAGATTTATTCATAACACACATGAAAAACAGAGTTAACCGAGTTAAAAACGATGACAAAATAACGCTGAAAACCGATTTAAAAACCCTGAAAACTATACATTTCACACCTGAGCCTCAACTCTCGTGGCCCAGTACCAAACGACTCACGGACCGGTACCGGTCCGAGGCCCGGGGGTTGGGGACCGCTGATTTAGAAGAAAGGCAGGAGAAAGAAAAAGCTGAATAAATAAGTGGAAACTTACAATGAACTTTAGTGATAAACTAAAGATTAACACATGTCTGTGCAGAGCAGGGGCAGTTCATTATCACTTTGTATGAAAAGAATTGTTATTCATTGTTGGGCTCAGATGGCTGGAGCTTTAATCTGGACTAGACCCAGATCCAATACTGCCACAGTCTACTGTGCGTGACGTAGCTGAGTGGTAGAAAATCGTCATCATTTTGCTGCACACATTTCTCCTTCTTTAGGAAATACAGCTTGATCCCAGAATTGATGATGATTCAGATTCTGTGGCCTTTTGAGTCACCACAGCTCAAACCAACATAACATGAACGCATCCTAATAAAACACAACTGAAGTGAATAGCTTTTGGAAGACCAGTACATCCAATGAGCATTTTACGCGCACACAGTAGGTTGTTGGGGGTTTTTTTTATTTATTTTTTTTATTTTTTTTATTTTTTTTTAATGCTTGTTTTTATTTCTTTAAATTGCATGCTAAGCATTCCTTTCTGAGACTAACATTTGTTACTGATGACCCTCTAACCAGTAAATCTTGAATCCTTGTAAATTGACAGCAGCTACATTGTGATTGTCCCTTATATAATGCCGGCACAAACAGGTGTTATTTCTCATTTATTTGTTACAGCAGCAGGATGCACTTGAAGCTCAACTCTCCCAACAAAAATGACTGATACAGGGAAAGCAGGATGAATAACAGGTGGATATTAAGGTGGCTACAGGGCAGCAATGGCACTGACAGGAGAAATGACATTCTTCAGCTTAAATCAATCCTTGAACTGGGAGGGCGTGGTTGGTATAGGATATGAGAAGAACAAATCATTGCTCTGTGTAAGATCTACTGCATGCCTGAAATAGCTGACTGGCTTGTGTGGAAAATTATTATTTCCTCTATTGCTGAAGATTGCTCATGTATAAAATAATGAATAGGCTCTAATTTTTGTGGGGGTTCAATTTTAATGGAGGGTTATTTCAATAAGATTAAAGCAAGAAAAGCTCTTCTAATGGCCATTGCACAAAGGAGGTCTTAGACTTATCCATGTAAATTATCAGGTAATAGTGATTAAAAAGTTTTAAGCAAAATTTCCATGTAATTAGCTGTAAAACTAGAAGATCTAAATCAAAAACCAACCACATACTTTTTGTATGTCTCATATAAAAAGGATGTGCTTGCTTGTGACTTGTAGTATTGAATTCATACATATTTTTTACATTTCAATGAAATGTTAAAAAAAAAAAGATTAATTTTATGAGCTTTCAGCACATTAGACTTCAAGAAAGGTTCAGATTTATTATGCCTTGTCTAAACCCTCACACGGTACCTTTAATGCAGCCTGTAATCAAAATAACTGTATTTCCCAAACCTTACGGAGTCCTAGGGGCTCATCGTAGCTGGGGAAGTCCATGCACCAAGTAGAGATTTAAAAAGAAAAAGACAGAGCAAAGCTTTCAGTGAGGCCACAGCTGTGTTATTAGCGTCATGTTCCACAGCAGAGAGCGGCTAAATTAAACCCCACACTGAGAAGAGTGACAGGAATATGAGGACATCAAAGTATCATGCTACAAAAATGGGATCATGTTTGTGCTAGTCTGGAAACCACACACACACACACACACACACACAACTGTCTCTCACACAACTGTCTCTCACACCAGTGAGCTAACTCACAGGAAACCTACATTGATTTTTTTTTCTAATATGCATGAGTGCACATTCAGAGACACACTCACACAGGGGACCTCCCCAGCTTTCCTGACATGGATTAAAATGAGTCTGGATGAATCATTAAAAGTGAATGTTCACTTCTGTCATACAGGCAGGAGAAAAACTCGTAACAGCACATTAAACCTGCTGTCGTTGCTTTTGAAGTAAACTGCATAAATTAGATGACGTATTTTAAATGTGCCGGTAAACACTGAGGTACAAAGATCATACTTGTGCAGTGTCTGTCATAGAAACTCTCACTTAGAGTCCCTTTGACACTGACTCTAGGGGTGATATATCTAGGATCATTTGATAAATCTACTTCTTTCAGACATTTATATTGCACATTTGTTTTTATTTCATCATATAGTAATTAAACTGCTAAACAATCTTCGACCTTCCTTTTATCCAAAATTCTCACAAGAGTAGTCGACTATTTGACTCCCTGATATAACTCTCAAATGTGTACCTTAACCAGATAAGGCATAAGCTGAAGAGGAACTAGCATCTCCCACTAATTTAGAAGATTATCGTTTAGCCTGGAAAGCCAGTTTGTCTACTCCTCTATCAACAAAACAAGGACTGGACAGTCACTTATATTTGGTCATTAGAGGACTTTAAGGAGAGCTATTCCAGTGGAATGTAACTTTCTGAAACCCACACTGAAAGTTTTGCTACTTCAAAACTTTCCGTAATTGTGTCCCAACAAGCTTTTCTAATATTCTGGCAATAAAAGGAAGTTTTGAAATGGTCCTATAGCCCATGGGTAGTGACAAGTCCAGGTTTGGGCTTTGTTTTTCCAACAGGAGTTGGACAACACCGTGTTTGAAGTAGCCTGGAACACAGCCTGATGGCAAAGAGCAATTTAGAGGGACCGCAGAGGAATCGATAGAGTCAAAGAGTTTAACAAATTAGATTGTGGGTAAAATATCAGCTGAGCTTATTGAGGGTTTCATTTGGGTTAGTATTTCAGAAACAACATCCCCAGAAACCAATTCAAAATTGTGGGATGTCTGGCATCATAACTAAAATGACTATTAGACCATGATTTTTTTTTTTATGCCGTTAATTAATAAAGACCATTAATCGATTTTCTTAGAAATAATAAATTAATGGGGAAACCACTCACCGAAGCTGCTTTTGTTCAGGTGTTGGCAGCAAATTTCTCTCTTTGTTTCTGGTGGAGATGCAGAGCAATGGTTCTACTTCATGCCCTGGCATAGTCCAGATTTACAAAAACTCTCCATGCCTAGAGCTTCACACATTCACACAAACCATTTACATGTTGTTGTTTTGTTAGTAAATTTAACATAAACATCTATCCAGATATTTACACAAATGAATTTAAAAATGCAAATCCTTCTATAATAGTTAACTGTATTATTACACAGTCTATAACGAGACATGGAGTGTTTGGATAGTGTTGTTATCGTTGAAGTAAACTGAATGCAGCTCAGTGTCCATTATAACAGCTGAACCCTCAACATTCCTGCATGTTCCTACGTTTTGAGTTCATACAAGTTTTTCTGGGGGGGTTTCTGCCTTGTGCTGCTCTCAATAGTAGCAATAGTCCAGTAAATGAGGCATTCAGGGACCCATCTGTTAGGGCCAGCCTGACGTCAGCTGGGCCCATACACACCAAGGGATCACTTGGGCCTTATGGGGGCATGCACATATAAACACGCACACAAAGTTTCCACAGATGCATCCTTTTGTAGTTCAAAATAGGGAAAAAAGTGATCCAAATGGTCACAAGAACAGGGCCATCAGATGTAATGTGGAGATTTACAGTTGAGTACACATGGAGGAATTTATATACGGTCTGTGACCTCTGTACAAAAAGATGTCCTATGGTTAATGTGACTGTGATGTAACTAATGCACAGCTGTCTTGTGTGTGTTGTATGTCAATTAATTTTAATTTTCAGTGGCTACAAAATTGCATTTTTGTAGTTGCATTTTGTGTGCTAGCAACCAAAGGAAAAAGCTTCATGACAGCCAGACTCTCCAGGAAGAATTTGCAGATTGCCTGATCAGTGCTTTCATTTTGCTTCATTCTAAGTAATGAAGCTCATCGTGTTCAGCAGCAAAGAAAATATTGCCATGAAAATGTATGCATCATGCTAATGTCACAATAAGCCAAACAGAGCCAAGGCAATAAAACTAATAAAAGTTGCTAAAATAAAATTTATTTACCATAGAAACAAACAATAAGACAACGGCCAACAAGAACTTAATTATGTAGAAACAATAAAACAAAAAAAGTTCCATTGGCCTTAGCCGAATAATTAAAGAGAAAGAAAGAGAGCAATCACTTTCATTTATTTACACGGCGTTGCTTCGTGGTCACCATCACCACCATGACCATCATCATCACCACCATCACATCATCACCACCACATCACCATCATCATCATCACCACCTCATCACCATACCATCATCATCACCACCATCACCACCATCATCACATCATCATCATCACCACCATCACCATCATCACCATCATCATCACCACCATCACCATCATCACATCATCACCATCATCATCACCACATCATCACCATCACCATCACCACCTACCATCATCACCATCATCATCACCACCATCACCATCATCATCACCATCATCATCACCACATCACCATCATCACCACCACATCACCACCATCACCATCATCATCACCACCATCATCACCATCACCATCACCACCATCCATCATCATCACCATCACCATCATCCACCATCATCACCACCATCATCATCATCACCACATCACCATCATCACCATCACCACCACCATCATCATCATCACTCATCATCACCACCATCACCATCATCACCATCACCACCACCATCACCATCATCCACCATCACCATCACCGCCATCCATCATCACACATCATCACCACATCACCATCATCATCATCATCACCATCACCATCATCATCATCATCACACATCACATCATCACACATCACCACCACCATCATCACCATCACCATCACCACCATACATCATCATCACCATCATCCCATCATCACACCACCATCACCATCATCATCCACATCATCATCACCACCATCACCATCATCACCATCACCACCATCATCACCATCATCACCACCATCACCATCATCACCATCATCATCACCATCATCACCATCATCATCACCATCATCACCATCATCACACCACCATCACCATCATCTCACCATCATCACCACATCACATCATCATCATCATCATCATCACCACACATCACCATCATCATCATCATCATCACCATCATCACCATCATCATCACCACCATCACCATCATTCACCATCATCACCACCATCATCATCACCATCATCATCATCATCACACCACCACCATCATCACCATCCATCACCATCATCATCATCCACCATCACCACCATCATCATCAACCATCATCATCACCATCATCTCATCACCATCACCACCACCATCATCACCATCATCATCACCATATCATCACCATCCACCACCATCCACCATCATCATCATCACCATCACCACCACCATCATCACCATCATCACCACCACCATCACATCCATCATCCTCATCACTCATCACCACCACCATCATCACCATCATCATCATCACCATCATCATCATCCATATCATCACCACCACCACCATCATCATCACCATCATCACCACCGTCACCATCATCACCACCACCACCATCACCACCACCATCACCACCATTACCACCATCATCACCCTCATCATCACCCTAGTCCTTTTGCCCGTTAGCCGCCGCTCACCACCCGATGACTCTCATCCGTCCTGCCAGGCCCTCTTATTGGCCTTCAGTGGCCAAAAGGTGAACCCTGATTGGTCAATCTCCTTGCAGTTTTTCCAGGCAATGATCTCTCACAGGTGTGTCACATGATCTGTGTGCCAAACTGTTAAGCGATCATGGGCGGGGGAGTATGGGGGGGCACGTGCTCTCCAGAAACAGGTCAACAAATGTCACAATAAAAGCATGCAATAAAACTGTAAGAATAAAACAACATTATCAAAAATAATAAAACACAGCAACACATGCAAAATAATTAAACACACCAAGTTAAAACATGCCAATTACAACATGCAACATTACACCTTGTGAAACATGTTTCCTGTTTTATTTTGATAGTCCCTAGTCCTGTGTTCAGTACGTTCATTCGGCTTCCTCCCTGTCTCATTATGTCTGTATATCCCATCGTTGTTTTCCCACATTGCTGTGTGTGTCGTCTGTGCTCTGCGGTTTCTTAGTTTTCTGTTCCAGTTCCAGTCCCAGTCCCAGTTCCTAGTTTCCAGTTCTAGGTTAGGTTTCCTTGTGTTTGGGTCTTACAGCAAAGAAAGCCTTTTTGTTATTCCTTCATGTTATGAATCATGCGTTTGGGTCCTACAGCCTTGACATTTTCCGTCATGAGCTGTTTTTAAATGTAACACATCTGTTACTTTGACCCATCACTCTGCATGATATCATACGTGGTCCCTAACAAAATCCCGTCTCACACAAGACAAATACAGTTCCACTCAGGTTGTTGTGACTACTGTTTATCTATCACATCTTTGTAGTAATTATTAATTGAGTAATCCCTTTGCTCACTGCTGGCCTACATTCCCTCTTTTTTTCTTAGCCATCTGTCTCGTGCTTGGCTGTATGATCTTCCCGGATGGCTGGGACGCAGAGGTGATCCAGGACATGTGTGGTGAGGACACTGGAAAGTATACCTTGGGCAACTGCTCTGTTCGTTGGGCCTACATTCTGGCTATCATCGGCGTGCTGGATGCCCTCATCCTCTCCTTTTTGGCCTTCGTGCTGGGCAATCGGCAGAGGGACTTCCTGCAGGAGGAGCTGAAGGCTGAAAACAAAGGTGAGGATTGGAGAAAACAAACCAAGGCAGAAAAATTCATTGGAAATAAAGAGCATCATTATGTTATGTAGAAAATTCATGACAAAAGGTTAGTACACAATGTTTAAAATGTAAGGTTTCACATATCAGGACATAATAAAAACTAATTCAGTTCCATTCAATTCCATTTTATTTATATTTGTTGATATATATTTAGCACCATATCACAACAATAGCAGATAAATGCAGCCTCATATGAACAATAACAGATATTATTATCATCATTTATTTAAAAACCAAGCCAAAATCCAGACGTTGGCTGTGACAAACTGCACTGGGGCTATTAGAGTTGTTTTTCAGGTTAAAGATAAGATTTTCTGGAGAAAACCTTATTGCCAAAAGTTTTCACTAACCAATCCAAATGAAGAATGGGTCATTCTCAGGAGCTCAGTGCGCAGAGGTCACCAACTTTTTGCAGAGTCCATAGCGGCACATCTCCAAACTTCATGTGCCCTTCAGATTAGTGAGCAGCGCTTAGAGAGCTTCATGGAATAACTTTCCGTGGCTGAGCAGCTGCATCCAAGCTTTACATTACCAAGCACGATGCAAAGTGTCAGATGCTGTGGTGTAAAGCACACTTGACTCTACAGCAGTGGAGTTGTGCCCTCTGAAGTGATGAATCACACCATGTCTGGCAATCCAAATGAAAATCTGGATTTGGTGGTAGCCTGAAGAACAGTACTTGTCTGACTGCACTGTGCCAAGTGTGAAGTTTGGTGAAATTTGGAGATTATGTTGTGGGATTGTTTTTCAGGAGTTGGGCTTGGCCCCTTAGTTTCAGTCAAAGGAACTCTTAATGCTTCAGCATACCAAGACATTTTGGACAATTTCATGCTCCAAATAATCATTTCCAACGTTGGGAACATTTCCAGGATTGACAACATGACTGCACACCAGTGCACAGAGCAATGTCCATAAAGACATGGATGAATGAGCTTGGTGTCGAGGAATTTGACCAGCCTGAGTACTGACCTCCACCTAATGGGATTAATTAGAGCAGAGATGGTGATCCAGGCCTTCTTGTAAAACATCAGCCTCTGATCTTCCAAATGTGATTTTGGAAGAACAGTAAAAAAAAAATCCCATAAACACTCTAGAAACCTTTTAGAAAGCTTTCCCAGAAGACTTCCATCCATCCAACCATCTTCTTCCGCTTATCCGGGGCCGGGTCGCGGAGGCAGCAGGCAGCAGCCCAAGCAGAAAAGCCCAGACCTCCCCCTCCCCAGCCACCTCCTCCAGCTTGTCTGGGGGAACACCAAGGCGTTTTCAGGCCAGCTGAGAGATATAATCTTTCCAGCAAGTCCTGGGTCTGCCCCGGGGCCTCCTCCCAGTGGGACATGCCCAGAACACCTCACCCAGGAGGCATCCTTGTCAGATGCCCGAACCACCTCAACTGGCTCCTTTCGATGTGGAGGAGCAGCTGCTCTACTCTGAGCCCCTCCTGGATGGCTGAACCTCTCACCCTATCTCTAAGGGAGAGGCCATCCCAGAAGAACTGAAGATGTTATATCTGCAAATGGTGGGCCAAGGAATGGGATGTCACTCAAGTTCATATGCATGTGAAGGCAAGCAAGCCAATTCTTTTGGAAATATAGTGTACATTAGAGGCAGTAAATGCATTAGAGGCTTATCTTGGGAAATCTTCAACAGAGTGCTAGTGACCAGCTATCAGCACTAAAGCAATACCTGAATGAGCAATTGCTTCCTGTATAATATTTCACTCTCTGTAATCGTGTGATTCTCATTTAAGCCTTGAAAATAAACTGCACAAGAACTGGGATAAGCTTCTGTCTGAAAGTTGGTTCTGCTTTTGCTTTTCATCAGCAGAGTACATTCAGACAACCACTTACACTGACCCACACCTGTGGAAATTTAGAGTCTCCACTGAACCTAACTTGCATCTCTCTGGAGGCCTTCATGGTAGAAACCATACAGGCACAAGGAGAACATACCTAACCTCACAATATAAAGCACCTTGTGGTAACTTCCATTGTGTTTTGGTGCTAAATCAATGTGTGCAAATACATTTTGAGTTGAACTGAATTGAGTATTACAGTAGGAGTGTTGACAAGTCCTTCAGCAAACAGATTATCAGACTGGAGTACATTAACTGCATTGGCACTCACAGACAGTGATGGCACTTCTGATATAGTGACTTAACTATGTGACCAGAACTCCCTTTATGTATGTATGAAGTATTTGGCTGTTGCAAGATTTTTAAAAACATAGTAATTGATCCCTTCTTATGAACCGCAAACAGTCAAGTATTATTTGAAAAGTGAATTCTGTATAAGCTCTGGCAGGCAGCAAGCTTTAAAAATCAGTCAGTGCACAAACTGAAACATTACGTCACATTTGGATATCTCATAACATAATTATTTAATACTAAATAAAGTTAGAATACTGTTAAAAGCTGTCAGGTCACAGCCACTACCAGACATGTTTTCATTCAACAACCTTCAATCAATCAAAGTGTGACCTTTGTCCTTGTTTCTTTTCCACAGACTTCGTTGTGTCAAGGGTAAGTGAACATGTACGAGTACATCATGTCTTCAGTCTGTGGTTTCATGGTTGATTTACTGTATTTATCACATCATGATTATAACAGACACTAAACTCTTCAGATTTAGTCTGAATAATATCCTGTTATTATTTAGAATAGAAATACATGCTGCTCGGTATCCCATTTCAGTTTTTTCTTTTATTGTATTGCCAGTAAAGCAATACAATAAGATTTTCAATTAGCTGAAAAGTGGCTGATGAGCCACTACTTTTGCTACTTTTGTTACCCTTTTTGAAAACTGACGGTATCCATTTAAAATTATATCTACAACATGATTCAGAGAGTCTCAATACTTACTATCCTGTGCATATCCATGCATTTTTCTTAATCGCTAATTTAGTCACGATCAATTTGTCAAGTAATAGTGTCTGTTTTAAATTGCCAGTTATGTCAATTTAAAATGGCACAGTAAACCATTTCTTTTCAGTCTGAGCTTCAGCTGACCTGCTGTCAGGTCAGATATTTAGCATTTGTCCTCACGAGAGCGATGGTGTTCCTTCACTTTAGAGACTCTTGTATACTCGTGTATCGACTTGAGTGAATGCAGGCTAAAATAAAAAGCACAGAGCTAGAAATGCGAAAGAATTTAGTGGGTGGTCACATGTAGAGCAAAACATCCCCGGGCACGTTTTCCCAAAGGAGCGGGACCCACTGCAAGTGGATGTGTCAAGACGTCAAGTCGGGAAAGGCCTTTCACTGAAGACTGTGCGTGATGCAGGATGTCAAGCTTCTGTGTATATTCGTCAATGTGTGTGGTCCACTTAAAAATCTCTGCACACATAAATGGGTGACAGGTGTGTCACAGGAAAGGTTCTGTGATTACAATCACTGGAGGTAGTACTGTGAATATCAACAGTGCTTCTTTGAAGTCTTTTTTTTTTAAATTTAAGCTATGAAATATGCTCTAATTTCCGGTATTAGTAAAAGATATACTGAAATGTCCTTTATGAAATAAAAGCAAATGATGCACAATTTAACGAGGTGCATCCACCATCTGACCACTCAGAGATCCAGTCCATTATGAAAATTACTGTTGCATTTTCCATCTTATGCCTCGGTTTTGCTCATTGGCGTCGGCCTATGAAACACTTATATCCTTGAGTTTTTCTTCACTTCTTTCTTTGAGATCATGACTTTTTTGTTTTTTAATAAAAGAAGTAGGATTTAAGTTCAAGGATTCGGCTGTATCCAATGGTGTTCATGCGATGTCAGGTTGATTTAATTTAAGCACCAATGTCATTGATGGGATAGCAATCTATCACTACTAGCACTAAACAAACCAGCAGACCATCATGAATGTGAAATGTTCAAAATGCGTGCACAGTGAGATCCTTTAGTTACCATAGTGTTACATTAAAACTGCTTCCTTCCTTCCTTTAGCTCCATCTTGGTCCACCTCTGCGAATGGATGGTGTAAGACACTGCAGTTTTGTCGAGTTAATCTCCAGCATGTTCTCCTTGCATGTGCTTTGATCAGTTATGCCTGAGAACTTGATGGCTTTCCTGTCTTGTGAGAAACTTTGCACTTAACTTTTACTTATCCTTATTTTGTAATTCTGTTTAATTAGCTTCCTTGTCAAAGAAAATGCTCAATACAATTTACAAAGTGAAAGTAATTTTTAGAGCAAATTGAATGTTAAAGGAAAGTGTTCAAAGTTTTTGGAAATATGGTCATCTTCCTGCGTCCACCTGCATCTGGACGTCAAACAGGATCTTACCGCAGTCTTTCTCAGCCATCATAGGGGCCAATATATATATAGTCTATGTTTCTCATTGGTCAGCACTGGCCCACGCCAGCTATGTTTCTCATTGGTCAAGGCTGGGACCGTCCTTAGTTTTTTGGCTTACTGCTTCAAGGAGGGCTGTGGGTTGCACTTTACATACCTTAAGTATTCAGTGTATAACTGAATAATTAAACCCAAAGGCACTGATCCATTCTCTTATGCTCTTCCAGTTCAGGGTTGTGCTGGTTTGCAGCTACTGTAGGGAGAAGGGCGGGTACACCCGGGTCAGGTCGCCAATTTGTCACAGGGCCATGTTGTTGTTGTTAATAATTATTTTTTTTATTATTATTATGATCATCATGATGATCAATTATTCATTATGATTTTATCATAAAATTAGGACAATTTTCATATCCCTCATAAATTGCTTTTTGACAAAAGGGTTCATTCCCTCTCTCTGGTGGATTTGACTCTATATGAAGAAACAGAGGTGACTACTCTGGGAATGTGTTACCTTCCCACAGGGGAACACAGCCAGTTTTTCAGGGCCTCTGGTATAGCCATCATATCCAGGTAGTAGATGACGGATACTAATTACAAGGACACTAGTTCAAAATTTACAATTTTAAAAGCTAATAAAAAGCAAAGTTATTGGCCGATAATAATCGATGGTTTTGAGATTGAATTTCAGAAAACGTAGTCCTTTTGCTCATTACATGTTCTATGCTTAAACAGGAGATAGATGAAAAAATCTTGTGCCTTGTCTACAGATTCCTCATGTTATGTATCTGTTCTTTACAGAACAAGTAAGATACCCTGTAGTCTGGAAAAAAATAACATTAAAACATGTGAGAGTTGATTTTCAATGTCAGATGATTTGATCTTGTTTAAAAAATGGCAAACATGAGACGCATGAATGCTTGGATGAGTGGAAGACCATGAGAGGGAAAGAAAGCCTTTCTCAGTTCTGTTTAACAGAAAGAACTTAAGATATCCCAAAATTAGGAAAAGTCCATTGTTAAAGAAGTTAAAAATTATGTTAAATGTAACACATAGCTTAAATAAGTAGAAATATATGTACCTTAATATGACCACATAAGTATCTTATCAAATGTCCAACAACCATTGACCACAACGTGACCCTGGAGAGACAGCTTCTCCAAAGACAAGAGAAGTCAGCAAAAAACTGCAATAACTTCAAGATAATGTTCATCAATTTCAAATTGTGAAAACATTTAATATCACACCATATATAGTGCATAATATCAAGAGATTCAGCCAGTCTGGAGAAATCTCTGCAGCACTGCATTAAAACAGAATCAGGCAGGAATAGGTTTCCTCACTAGTCCAGCAGCTGGTCTCCTTGGTTACCTCCATGGATATTTACGGACTGTTAAGAGCGGATTCCAGCTGATTGCATTTTTTTTTAAGTTTATTTGCACAAAATCATTTAAAAAATAATGCAAAGGTGACTGAGAGGAAGCTTGAATTCACGGTTAATAGGATCAACAATGGGAGTTCTGCAAAGGGACAAGAGTGAATCCAGAGTGAAACGAGAGGGCTCAATAGGTACTGAACTATGTCCAAGAGTGAGTGGACTACAGTCTTACGTGGCAGTGAGCATAAACATGAGGGGTATCTTAGGAGGCAGGTCGATTCCAAGAGGGAAGTGACCAGTGGCAGAGGGCTTGCAGGCAAGTGAGTATTCCAGGTGACAATTCCAGCGATTATCACTACAGGAGTGAAGACAGTACAGTCTACAATACTCTGCCCAGAGGTGGAGCCACCATTCCAACTGAAGCTTAGATTCACTGAGAAAAACAAAGAAAACAAAAGAGAACCCAGCCGTGACAGTATTGCTGCCATCTTATTCAAAATGAGCTATATTTTTCATGAAATATTAGGTCTCAGTTTAATCACTTGATATGTTTTCTATGCTCTACTGTGAATCATTTGTGGGTTTGTGAGAAGTGATTTAAATCTTACACATCTCAGATTTCTTGGAGTGAGGGTTTTATTTACTAGTTAGGCTGCATTATTCATAATGGTCAACAGGGGCGCTTTTGTGTGTAAATACATTATGTTGTGCTGTCCTTTCTTTTGGAGCACTGATGTTATTGCAATGTAAATCTGAACCTATGCTTTAAAAGACTGGTGGTCCTCAGTTAAAATGGCAAAGCATTGACTTTGCAGCTGTATGCTGGTGTTTGCAGTGTAATGTTCTTTTAGCTCTCCTCCTTATCACTCCAAGTTCTTTGACAGCTTTAACCATATTAGCCTTACCGTTGTGATGAGGCCCACCACGTCAAATATCTGATACAGTAGGAATTTAATTCAATTCAGTTCAATTTTATTTATATAGCACCAAATCACAGCAACAGTCGCCTCAAAGTGCTTTATATTGTAAGGTAGGCCCTACAAAAATACATACACTGAAAAATCCAACAATTATATGAGCCCCTATGAGCAGCACTTTGGCAACAGTGGGAAGGAAAAACTCCCTTTTAACAGGAAGAAACCTCCAGCAGAACCAGGCTTAGAGAATTTAGTGTTTACAAAAATACATAGATGTCAAGAAACATAATGTGCAAGACAAATCCCCTCACACTGTAACTGGGTCCAGTACGTATGTATTTCTTGGAGGTGCGGCACCTAACAGATAATACAATATTCAATAACCTCCACATCTCACCCAACATCCAACCAACTTTGTGTAAAAAATCATTTTCATTCGACGGTTTTGCTTGAAGAATGAGTCATCCGGTAAGTGCTGGAGCTATTAATATCCTTCTCCACAGGCAGCCTTCATCAGCAACATTCAAACTCAACCCCCATCCCTCCCCATCCAGCCTGTTTGTGACAAACAGGAGGTTCATCCAGGGGCAGCTGTGACTGGCTAAATAATGGATGCCTCAAATCAGACTGCTGCTTGCTTAACTGAGTTTAATTAAACTTGATCTGACCTTGGTATTCACAGGCCAGTAAGTTGCTCCCATTTGTATTTGTGACATTTACAATAGTTTTCGGTTCTTTTAATCCATCAAAAGAAACATTTTTTTCATTGAGTTATCAATAAACATTAATAAAACATTAAAGACCTAAGATCTCATGGCAGAACTATGAAGGTTTATGCATTTCAAATAGACATAGCAGCTCTAAAGGATAAAATTACATTGAAAGTGTGTCAGAATGAGGCTGCAAAATCTGTAAGAAAAACTGTCACATTACAATGTTTCTGTATGTTTTTGGCCTTTTATTCACCACCTGCTGATTCATATGTCAAAGTCCTTGTGACAGTTCCCCTACTTTGACTTGCAGTCATGTGACATAAACAAAGGAAGCTCCAACAGTCATTTGAATTTTAACATCACTCATTTAAATTGAAAAAGGTTACAACACCAAACAGAATAGGAGAGGAAAGAAGAGTCAGTCTTGGCTGAATGTGTGTGGAGTCAGCAGGAAAATAATGAACGTGCAAAACTGATCTACGGAAGAATAGAATTGAAAATACTAGAAAATGTCAGAATGCCACATACCAGGCAGTAGTCACAGCCTCTAACATCCGTCTGGTTTCATATGGATCCATTTGGGTCTCGTATACAAAATAATTATTTTTCCACTTTTAAAGGGAAAATATTCAACTGCCAACAGATTTCGACACTAACAGCTATTTTTGATATGATATTATCAATTTAAATAACTTTATTAAACTACACGGTTTGGTTCACAGAAAGATCGCAGGCTGGTTTGAACTACAAGGCGTGACACTTCTCTGTGGTACATCCCACTCCAAAACATTCATGCTGAAGACTGTCTGAAGTCCAAAACATTCATGCTGAAGACTGTCTGAAGTCCGGGACAAATAAACAAACAAAAAAGAACAAAAATCTTGGACTCTATTAATAATTTAATCCATCATAACAGCTCGATAGTGGTTATGGTCTTCATGAATGTCGCTGTCGATTAATAATAATACCTGCTGTGTGGTTGTGCTGAGTGAAATTTGTGTATTTTATTAGTCTGGTACTTGGCAGTAATGAGCAGTTATATGTGTTTTATACCTGAAGCTTTAGAATGCAGTCATCATCTAAATGTGCCAACTATATACCAAAAATAACCCCACTAACTTTGAGGCTTCAAAACGCAGAGTCCAGAAGTCTGGATCCAGGAATATTTGGATTCTTTAGCATTGTGAGACAGGACAGGTTGGGCATTTCACATCATATCTTCTCAGATACATATCAGATTTTATTCAGAAAATATAGGAGGCATTGTCTTGGTGTTCTTCACAAAATAACAAACACATGAAATTCACTGAAGGTGAGGAAGGAATTTTCTGTTTCAACAGATGTGTGCAGTCTGTGAATTGTGCATGATTTTACAGAGACATTTCCACTCTAAACTGTTGCATATGAGATAGAAATGTGTGCAAATGATGCCTAATTTTGTGCTTGACATATAACCCCAGTGTTCAAGCACAGTCTATCCCTGCCAGTACAAAATAGTATATAGCATGCAGGACAAGAATGAGTCCTGGCACATACCTGCTTTGTCTCTCATGGCATGTTTCAGTTTCCATTTCTCAGCTCAGATGCTGCTGTCCTGACACCGTCTCTGTTCTTTCTCTCTCTTTCTTAACCAGATTGAAATACAAGAAACTAAGGATCCAAGATTTTGTGTTCAGCGGTTCCATTGAGAACCAAAGATCTCTTCCTCCTCTTCCAGCTTTGTGCCTCGTTCCCCGATACTCCACCTCCTCCATCTCCTGTCCTAAGCTCTTCAGGTGAAACCCTTTTGGTTTGGGTTTTGGAGGTCAAAGTTTGTTAAGCAGGACTGACACGGACTAATCTAACAAAGTCAAACTGTTTGAGAAGAAACAAAACCTGAGAGAAAGTGGGATGATCAGCTTTACCAAACTCTGGGATAAAATCATTCGCAAACACACACTCGTATTGTTCCATGGAGTTATTACATCAAAGCTCACAGAGTTAACGATCTGTGATTATTGAATGAAGAAAAAAACCCACTTTACAGCTTTAAAAGTCAAAAGAAGAAGTGCGTATGTAAAAGCACACAGGTGCTACTTATGACATAACAAAAAAGAAATGAAACAACTTTTGTACAATTTAGACGAGGTGTCATTTTGAAGTCTTTTTCAGGTTCATTTTCAACTTCTCTTTGTACACGACACGGCCTGAGCCCGGGAACGTCAAAATAAACATGTTTCTATGGAAATAGGTAAATACATACTTTTAAGCATTTTGTTGCCCATACGTGAAACAACATATTCATCAGCTGCTACCAGTATAATGTGTTTGTCCTTTACTCTGTGTGTAATAATACCAACAGATGGCCAAAACCAGCTGTTTCATTCGTTCGTATTTCACAACATTACAGTTTTGGGTTTGTTCATCAAAGGGGCGATATCTGTTCTGCTTCCTCAGCTGGGTTCTGTTTGTATGTCCAAAAACAGCCCTGCATGCTGCATCTATCTCAGGCCTGAAAGACGATGCTGGGGCTCAGACTCCTCTGTCTGCTGCACTGTCCTGCTACATGCCCAGCAGTTGAAGAGTATTGAGAGGACAAGAAAAAGAATTGCATACTGTGTAGCTAATCTTATATGGACACAGACAATTGGCTGACATGATGATTATACAAGGCATTTTCATTTTGGAAGGCACAACTGAATGAGAAGGTGGAAAGAAAGACTATCGTGATCATTATTTACTTAGATGTTTTTAAAGTTTTAAACTTGCTTTTTCCAAGTTGCTGCCTGAAAATCAGACAGATTTAATCCAACAGCTCTGTAAAGTCAGTGAATAATCAAATAGAATCTAGATTCTGATGGACGCACTAATACCCTAGTGCTGATGTTGCATGAATACAGAGAAAGTCAACACAGGTTCAGATCAGGACGATCCAATAAAAACCACAAAAAAACCTCATGGATCATTTTCTGAAAGAAAACAACTTTGGAACATTTAGGATCCTGTTGGGGTTTAAAGTGGCCCTTGTGGAAAATCTCTTTTGGTGATTACCAATAATGCAAAAGTCTGTAAGATGCTTTAGTTAGCGCGCCCATTTATAGTCAGGGGCTAGTTTGATCATTTATCATGAATTAAATGCTGTAAAAGGCATTTAAACTAAAAAAAAAAAAAAGTCACATGACATGACTTTACTTGGTTTAAGGATTACTCCGCCTATCCGGGAAAGTTTCTTTGTTTGTTTTTAATATTTTCCGCACCATGACGTAAATTTCAGTTGTAAAGTTGATGTTCAACAAAGTCAGTTAAGAAGCTACAGCATCTCTTTTATTCAGTGAAAAAAGGGATGTGGGCTAGCCATAGCTAACCAGCTAAAGTCACTGAAGTCTGTTTATCTGTTTTCCTCATGAATTGTACATTTTACAGTATATTTTCTTTAAACTTTAAAATGGGATGTCAGAAGGCAGGCTTTGATCTTACCTCAATTTTGACCACATATCAAAGCTATTTAGTAACCATGTCTTGGATTTGTATATCAGTGTCGCTTGTAGGAGGCAAATGATGCTAGTGCTGTCAGTTTGGGCATCTTTAGAAAATACTAGGACATCATCAAGAGCATTAAATTTATAATCTATATTCAAAACGCTGGTATAGTGGCAGACACACAGAGGCATACAATGAATGAAAGTATACAGATTTAACCTTTGGAAGAGTTTCCTGAGCATTTTAGTGGTATGATATTGCACTCACAGTCATCTCAAGTGATAGATGTCCTTTCATTTTCTGTCAGCCTCAGGAGTCTTTTTCCTTTTTCCTGCTGAGGTGTATTAAAACACTCATCCATCAAACCGTTCTCTTCTGTTTATCCAGTTCAATCATCATATAATATCTGCAGTAATATTAGTTTGACTTTTGATCCTCAATGGTTGAATACCTGCGTGACTGGAGCAGTTAAGAACATGTGAGCACCAAAGGATCTTTAGTTTTTGTGAGATTTTCTCAGGGTTAAAGTTTCCAGTACAGATTTCTCAACTAGTTTTTGCACAAGCAAGTATATGTTTACAACACATGTATTGATACTTGTTTTGGCTGATCCCTTTAGGGGTCACCACAGCAGATCATCTGCATCCACCTCTCCCTGTCTCTGGTATCCTCTTCTGTCACACCAACCCCGTGCACTACATCCACAAACCTCCTCTGCATACATCCTAAACCATCTCAACCTTTTCTCTCCAACTTTCTCTCCAAACCGCTCACTCAGAGATATCTTTCTGATGTACTCATTTCTCTTTCTTGTCCTTTCTGGTCAATCTGAATTTAAATCTTAACATCTAAAATTCTGCGACCACCTCCACCTCAGCCTCTTATCGTGATGGAGTAAGGTCTCACTGGCGCCTTGTAAGCCTTCTCTTCCACTCTTGCTGCTACCCTTCTATCGCATATCACCCCTGACACTCATTTCCACCAAGACTACCCTGCCTCACCTCTCTTTTGCCATGTCCGTTGCTTTGGATGGTTGACCCCAGGTATTTAAACTCATCTCTGCTCCTTACATGTTAACATTTCCACCAGTTTCCCGGTAATTCACACACCATCACAGCTATGTCATCTGGACCAGCTGTTTTTCCACTCTTCATCATCTTCATAGCTGCCTCCACTTATTCCTTACTAATCCTCTGCACTTCCTGATTCAAAAACTCTCCACCATCTATCCTCCTCTCACTCTTGATTTCTTCATTCATCGGTTCCTTGGAGTATTTCTTCTGTCTTCTGTCTTGTCAACAGACTCTTCAATCATTAGCACATTTCCATTTCTGTGTTTAATCATCCTAACCCACTGCACATCTTTTCCATCTCAGTCTCTCTCTGCCTGGCCAATTGATAGATTGGCCAAGCAGATAGATTTTCTCTCTTTCCCATAAGCCTAACCTTCCAATACTTCCTCTGTCCAGAGGATGCACCAAACAGCTTGGCAGCTTCCCTCAGCACTACAGCTGTATGTTCCCAGTCGGCTTGTAATTCTTCCCTTCCACCCAGAGCACGTCTCAATTCCTTCCTGAGCCTCTGCCCTCGCTTCCTCTTGATGATTGAAGTGATCCTACAGACTACCATCTTTGCTGCCTAGTTAAATTCTCCTGTGCGACCATCGTGCAGTCTCCTACCTCTTTCAGATTGCGCCTACTACATAAGATGTAGTCCACTTGTGTGCACCGTCCTCCACTTATACACCACCCTATCTTCCTCCAATCAATTCAACAGTTGTACTAATAACAGCAAAAGTAAATTGGTATTTGCTATGATTTGTTTTCCTTGAATAATTTGTGGCATACTCAGCAATGGCATTTGAGCTGCTCTGAATGAGTCATATGTCAAAGACACATCCATGCAAATAAATATATAAATAAAAAAGATTTGGTCTTCCTTCCTTCCCAAGACTGTTATTTAATTGTACCTAATCAAGATGAAAGTGATTGGTTTATACTTGTTTTCTTTTTCCTCTGCCTTTGTTTGAGTGTTAGTTTGGTTATGGGATGCTCTGATGTCTCTGTGTAGTGAACAGTGTTGGTCAAGTTACTTGAAAAAAGTAATCAGTAACTAATTACTGATTACTTCCCCAAAAAGTAATCCCGTTACTTTACTGATTACTTATTTTAAAAAGTAATTAGTTACTTAGTTACTTAGTTACTTTTTAAAAACACGATTTACAACCTGAAGAGGTGATAAAGCGATAGATCTTTCAGCAATTCTACTTTTTCTACATAATCCATCATACAAAATGTAATCAAATGGAAAAGTCTCTTTTTTTAACTTGTTTTATCAGTTTTAATCTTTTAACTTTATGCATCAAGCAAAAATTTAATTATATGCAACATTCTCTGACTGGAATAAATTAGTTTAACATTTAAACCTATTTTCTGCACATTCCAGCACATAAAATAAAATATTTTTTGTGTTTACACTCACTCTTTCAAATAGATGCAAGTAAAACACAGCAGAAAATAAATAAAGTCAAAGACTCAGCGGTCCTGTTGCTCTATTTTCACCTGTAAAGCAGGAGTGCGGTAGGCGGAGGTTTACCCTGGTGCAGGTGTGCCGCGGTCAGTGGAAGAATCCGCGAGTTTCTCTGTGAGTTTCCCATTACGTCGTAGCTACTCGGTGCTTGCTTGGAAGTTTAGGGTTTTTTTTAGCTGTAAAAAGAAGTTTTCTTCCCACGCACGATGGACGCTAATGTTTTTGTCACTTTTTATGGAATCAAACTCAAAGTAAGGTCAGTACTTCCACGCTTTAAACGCTGCACGCTCATACTCTCTCCCACACTCATATGTGATCCATTGTTGATCTGCACACAGCTGTTGTCACTAACGGCGCACTCGCTTACGTCACTGTCGTGAGACATTCTCGCAAAAAATCACGGTTTTAGTAACGCAGTAACGCAGCGTTCCTACAGGAAAGTAACGGTAATCTAATTACCGTTTTTGCAATAGTAATCCCTTACTTTACTTGTTACTTGAAAAAAGTAATCAGATTACAGTAACGCGTTACTGCCCATCTCTAGTAGTGAAACAGGAATGTTTGAGCAGAGTGGAGAGTCCAGCATGGCTGCCAGTGCCATATAACCTTTTTATCACCATTAGTGTCATTTTAAAAAAATAAAAATAAAAAAATAAACCAGTAACTAAAATTTTTAATTTCTGTTTTACAGACACAGGAGCAAAGCTCATGATTCAAATGAAATATAATGGAAATGTCTTTACAGTTAATACTGATCAATTGATGATGAATGACTGTTATAACATTAGTTAAAGTCTTTCATTCTATTTACATACATTTCAATTTCAATTTTCAATTTGTCAACATGTCAATGAGAAGCCTTCATGTAAGGGAACCAGTGATTCCATCTAGCCATACTTTTAACAGGAGTTTTCCCAGCTGATCTTAGATAAGATACTAGTGAAGCCTGGATTCCTGAATCTTCTCAAACATGATTAATTAAATGCCCTTTACTGGCACTGTCTGGACTGTCATGCTCTAGAAAAAGGGAGACTTTTGGTGACACTCTGGGTCCCTTCTAAGAGACTGCGGATGCCTCTCTTCAACTGTCAGTGCCCATGGTGACCAGTACCAGTCTGGAAATTGACACAACACGGACTCCAACACAAAATGAGAGCAAAACAAATTCTGGCTTCAGATCATATCTTGCTAGCAACAACATTAGCCAGCTAGTTGCTATGTTGAATTGATCAATTTTCAATTCAGTTCAGTTCAATTCAATTCAGCACCAAATCACATCAACAATGACCCCAAGGTGCTTTATATTGTAAGGTAGACCTACAATAATACATACAGAGAAAAACTGAACAATCATATGACCCCCTATGAGGAAGCACTTTGGCTCCCTTTTAACACTAGAAACCTCCAGCAAAACCAGGCTCAGGGAGGGGCGGGGCCACCTGCCACGACCTGTTGGGGAGAGAGAAGGAAGACAGGATGAAAGACATGCTTGGGAATCGTGACCCTGAATTATCAAGGAACAAAGCAAAGAGTTAAGAATCCTCAACAAAGAAGAATTGAATCTAACCTAAACGGACTTTTGGCCCCAAATGTGACAGCAGTGCATTCGGTGCCTGGTTTGTTATCAAAACTCATGAACTTCCCCACTGAGGGTGAAACTGCCTTTGTGGCAGCAGGGTGGAGTTTGTGGTACAGCGCAACTGTAAGACTGAAGATTTCTGTTTTGAAAGGCCAAATTCCTGTGCACCTGAGCCACCTTGGATATTTCATAGCATGGCAGCTACAGGGAAGGAATTCCTTATGACTGCTGTGATGTTGTAAACAGATGATCATTCCAGCTGTCAGAAAAGGTGTAACGCCATCTTGGAAGGGTTAAATGTTCCTCCTCTCTCCCCAACCAGTCGCAGCAGATGGCCCCGCCCCTCCCTGAGCCTGGTTGGAGGTTTCTTCCTGTTAAACGGGAGTTTTTCCTTCCCACTGTGACCAAAGTCCTTGCTCATAAGGGGTCATATGATTGTTGGGTTTCTCTATGTATGTGTTATTGTGAGGTCTACCTTACAATATAAAGCACCTTGTTGTGATTTGGCGCTGTACAAACAAAGTTGAATTGAATTGAATAGAATACGCATGTGACAGTATTTGTACAAATGACAATTGCCAATATAATTCTAACACCGCAGATAAACTCTATACATTTTTTATGAATCTTCCCCCTACCAAAAGCTGTAATATCAAGCTTAGAGAGACACAATAAACCTGACCGTACTCAGACAGTTGCTTTCTCTTATAGTTTTTTATTTCATTAAATTTATATGAAACTACATAAACAAATGCGTCGAACTTAACTGGTGTATTTCTCAGCTTATCATCATGTCCTGGCACAACTTTCTACCCCTGTGTTGGTTAGCCATGTTTCCTGTTATTTCTAACCCTGACTGTGCAGCTAAAAAATGACCAGGGGCAGCAGGCTACACAGTAAGTCGTGGGTGATCGCTGCTGTCGTGGTTGTGGTGCAGTGTGTCCAGACTACTGGCTGAATAGTAACATAGTTCCTTGCTGTGCCTTCTCTCAGCCTTCCATCTGCTCAGGCTGGAGCAGTCACCTCAGAGAGCAGCTGTGGTCCTTCAGGTTTGCCTCAGGGAGGGTCAGGTAGAGTGCTGGACATTCCTAACTACTTTGATACTTAGTTATGTACTTCAGTGTTTCAATGCATAATGTGGTGTGAAATGACCATGTGTGACAACCCACTGCCTTTGCAGTATGTTTTCCCCTCAGTGTGGTCTTGGTAATTAACAAAGTTCTTTTTTTGCATTTGCTGGCTTGACAAAACTGAAAACATCAGTCAGCGACCTTTCTCTGTGTAACTGATCTTCCTGCTTCGAAAGTGGCACAACCCAGAAAACTATAGCAGCATCCCACAAACAAGCATTGATATAACACTTATATTTGTCATTAGAATAAAAGTGCAGACTTTCCATTACAGTCTGCCAGTTCTGCTACAGACATGCCTTTCACAGAGCAGTCCAGGATCTTCTCCAGAGATTTACCTCAAAATCTCCAAGGAATGCCCCCAAACCGATTTATGAGGTTCATAAAGTTCTCACTTAAAGCGACACCAGTGCAGCTGCCATGCAGATCCAAGAAAAGAAACCCTTTGTCTCTTGCATTTACATACCACGTTACATTCTCCCTGCTGCCTCTGATCCTTGAAGTCCACTGGCAGTGTCAGTATAATGTGAGTGGGACAAAGGGTGCAGTAAACCTGTTTTTGGCAACAATAACCATCCATCAATTTGCAGGAGACTATTGATCAGCTGGTGGCCACGTGATAACTATTGGTCATGAGGGAAAAATCCTTTTTCCACGACTGGTTTGCAAGTGGTTACAGGATGTTTGCTGTTGCTGGGTGAAACTGATTGCAGTAAAGGAATACACATTTTTCTATACTGAACAGAAAAGAAAAGTTGTTCTGTAGAGACCGTCAAGGCAACTCTTCAGGTCACTGATGGGTTATTTGCTGTAACTCATTTAGTTCTACAACTGAGAGCATGATGTTCTTAGTGTGTTATTCACCTATTACAGAAAGATTTGCATAGTGATTATGAGCGCAGATAAAACTGAATACACCGTACTAAACTATATATCTGTGTAAAACACTGAAATCAAATCAACTTAGCAGATGCTGTAACTGAGAAATGTGCTTTTGTAAAAATATAACCTCATTGTTAAATTTCAAAACTTGTTTGGAAAGCGTCATCAACAACTCCAAAGGTCAGAAAAGTTCAGGGTTTGTTTTGTCATAATATTTAATTCATTTCATTTTTATTAATGTAGTGATGAATCAGAACAAGAGGTGCCTCAAACGCTTTATATTGTGAGGCAAAGACCCTAAATAACTGTATTTAACAGCTCCATGGGCAAGCTGTTGAAAATCAAGAGAGGAAATTGTGACATCCAGTGATGGTTGTCACATCCATAGAAACTATCGCTTTTTGTCACCGTGACGTTGCTATGTATAAGTGCATATTGTAACTTTTGAGACTGAACATATGATCAAACACAGCTAGAGTATCTATCAGATCAGAGTGACAATGAAGAAGCTGACTTTCACTTGGGTCGTTTGTGTTTACATTAGTCTGCAGCTCAATGCTGCCCTCTAGTGGAGAGAGACGGCACTGAGAAACACTGATGCAGTTAAGAAAACTCAGTAAAAGTACATTTAAACCTTTAAGCTGCATAATAGTTCTTAACAGTTGAGCATATACAGAAAATGATCCCATCCAACTCCACAGGCCAGTGCATTCCTCCTGTATAAATTGCATGAACCAAACCATCAGCCACTGACACTCATTTCCATGAGTATGCTCTAACCTTCACCTGGTTCAATGCATCACCACCTTTAAAAATAAAGCGCAAGTAACAGAACCAGAGTTTTTCTTTGAAAGGCTGTATCAACCCTTCTGTATTTATATTTGTCTAATAGCGCCTTTTCGTATAAATTCGGAAACTTTCATATGCAAATTTAACACTCTTCTAGCCAGAGAAATCCTAGCAGGTTAAGCAAAGTGATTATGTTGCACTGACATTTGATAACTATTAACTGAAAGAGAAGCAACCCTGTTAATGGAGATGAATGAAGACATTTTGCTAGCTGAAACCAGACTGCAATGCTTTCAATAATACTGTGGAAAATTGACCATTTTTAACTATCGTACAAGCCCCAACAATGTAAATCCCACTCAGACAGCTCGACAGGTGCAAATCACACAAGAAGTCTCCCTCAGATGCCATCACAATGGTAGTTTTCAAAATACATTACCATCATGATTGTTTTATTATCAAAATGCATTACATCTCTTGCTTTTTAAATCTTCTGGAGGAGAACAATTGAAATAGTTACTACTATGATCTGTGTAAAAATAAAAGCAAACCAACAGAAGGATCTTTACAAAAACAACAAAAAACGCAGCGCCTGGATTTTGGAGGAACCCCAGAACAGACCCAATGATTTGCTTCCATCCATCTGACAAAAGGTGGTCACTCAGACCCTACAAACAAAGATCATGCGGTAAATTCAGTGTACGATATTTTCTCCATACAAGTCTATATCACATTTCTTTCTATACAAGTACACATAATCATACATAATGTCCTATTGTGTTTTTTAGGTCGTATCTCTTTCAGTTTAAGGTGCTGGTTAATTTTGGGTCACAACTTTTATTTTTTTCCATATCTGTCAAACATTCATGTAAAATGAGTACCCTCCTGTGTGTTAGTGAGGGGAGAGGGTGGTGAGCTGTAGTGGTGTGTGGTGGTGTCCAGTTGCACAACTGGTCCCCTCGGTCCTTGAAGTCGTCCACGCAAACGTGGCCATTTCCCCCCCACATCCGGTCCTAAATGAAAAACGTGAGGGAGCAGGCGGCCACCCTTGTCACCTTGACATTAGTCTTAGGTCCTGCTGCGGCCGATGGGGGACCGTCGCTTTCTTCACAAGTCAGTATGTGTTGGTAATTAAAAAGGAAAAAATTCAAACAAAATACAGCATTCTGTGGAAAGGGAAGCAGCTCCAACAGGAGAGGATAGCAGCTTTTTCTTCACCTAGGTTTTAGAAACAATCCAAATGCTCCCTCGGAGATCCTCGCCCCCGTTTCCCCTCAGCGTCACACGGAATGCAACGATTGGTCAGACAAGAGGAAAAAAAACAAAAAAAAAAACAAACTCTGCAGTATGAAAACCCAACAGCTTGGCTTAGAAATATAGCCCCACTAATAAACTTCTTTTTCCTGCATGAGTGTATAGATTTGGAGAACAAAAACGATGAATGCAGCCTTGTGGGGTGGAACATAACTGGATTATAAACTTATCGTAACAAATACAAACAAAAAAAACAAAACATGCAGCACCATGAATCAAAAGAGCTGTATTTCTCAAGTATAATATCAGAGCAGTCCTAAAGTGAAACCAAAACAGTCCAGTGAGGTGAGAGAACAGAAGATAACACCAAGGCAGGCTGGGTCGCTGGGGGGAAATGGGCTGGTTTCATGTTTGAGAAAACGGAAGCTGGTAATTATATGGAATGATCCTAGTTTTTAGGGAGAGCTCAAACTCCCCGTCTCTCTAATGCATCTATATAACGGATGATTAACAGGTCGTCTTCCCCCCTTACCAAATTAAACAATTACTGCAGCACAGACTCGGCCACTCGCCGAATCAAGTAACCTCGACCAAAACAAACAAGATATTTAAACTGTAACTCTTGCTTTTAGTTACATATGCATTTCAGCATTTCTCCAACCTGGATACCACAGTGACCACAGGTGTGGTAGAACTTTGTACAGACATTTGTGTGGAAGGTTTTCATTTCTGACATTATCGAGCCTCTCGAGGAACAACAATTTCAACTTACATATGATTTCTTTGTTTTCTTTTTCTCTGAACGTGTCAGCCAAATCACTTTTCCCTCTGATTTGCTAATAATGTCCAAAGTCAATGATTCATCTTTGTGCAGGATGTGCTAATTATTTTTTATTCTTCTGAAAAGAAAGAAAAGAAAAGACAGAAAATAATATGGGACAAATTCTCAAACAAGTCCTTGTTCTTCTTAGGTCTGTACATTTGCCCTCCCCAAACTCCTGATCCCTGTTGTACTGCAGCCTCAGGGGTTGAGGAGATGCACAGCTCACACGCACGCACGTGCGCGCGCACACACACACACACACACACACACACACACAC
>NW_024582582.1:684708-714806 GCF_018398535.1 Haplochromis burtoni
CACACACACACACACACACACACACACACACACGGTCCTAAAAGCTTCCTGACTGTGTCCTTACTCCGGATCCCTGCAGGGAAGAGTGCTGGAACTGACTGAGGTTCGTCCCTCGCTGGGGGTAGTGTGTCGGTCCAGGGGCCGACAGCAGTCTGGGGCTAGCCTGCAGCACTGCCTGACCTGGGCTGCCTGACTTCAGGCTGCGAGGTGCCTGATGCTGACTCCCTTTGGAGGCCTGCGCACCAGAGTCTGTTTTAGTCTGCCCATGGACCCGGGATCCTGGGGTAGGAGCCCCCACCAGGCCGCTGCTGTTCAAAAGGCTGGCTTTTAAGTGGCTGCTGCTGTAGCTGTGGCCTCCGTCCGCGCTACTGCTACCACTCTGCTGGTGAAGCGAGCCTGTCGCTGGCCTGGAGTCTGTTGAGGAAGTGGGGGTGGGACTTGAGTATGAGGCTGGGGGGTGGTCCTGGGCGTGTCCTTGGTGGGAAGAGGAGAGGCGCTGGTAGACGTTCTGGCCTGATGACGGGCTGTAGGAACACCGGAATGGAGAGCTGGAGGTCTGCTGGAGGAACATCGGGCTGTCAGTCTGTCTGTGGCTTTCTGTGGCCTGCACACAAATACATACATAGGCACACTGTGTGACACTGATACATTTCTGTTCAGCTCATTTCCAGCTCTAGATGTTTAATTTGTTTTTCAGAGAAGAGGGGGGAGGGAAAAACAAAAACACAACTCCCCTTTTTATTTTAAGAGGGGAGCCACTCTTAAAATGAAGCAAGTAAGTTTGAGCAATTTTTTTCCTCAAGTATGTCTCGTCTCAGGTACCATATTCATCTTTCAAGGCCGACACGCCTGAAATGACGCTACACAGGGTCAAATATCGAAACCTTGCTGACTATTACTTCTACAACGATCTCTTATCCTGTTCCACTGTTTTTCTTAAACTTTGCTGCTGTAACTTCACACTGCCCACTTTCTGCAGTGACACAACAAATTCCCTACGTGTGGGACTAATAAAGGCCATCTTATCTCTATTATCGTATCTTGTTGAAAAACATACTTCTATAGAGGGATGACTGCACCTCTAAAGAAAATGGAAGCGCTGAATTTAATAGGACAAATGAATTCAGCAGACTAATTGCTTTTGATCATCTCCTTCATAACGGTTGGAGAACAGAATTTGAAAAAATTCTGCCAATCACCCAAGAAGTCATTGTTGAATACTGAACTTAATTTACAAGCAACTAACGCAAAACAGGGACAGCAAGTTCAAAGTGATGTGGACCAGCTACCTGGTGAGAGTAAACAGAGGGGCTGTATCTGTGTGGACTCTTCGTGGAAGAAGCCATGGACACTGCCTGCATCTCATATCGATCTACATCTGAAAACAAAACAGGACAACCAATTTCACCACTAAGAAAAGAGCAACGTTTTAAGGAAAATTAAAGAGCATACACAGATATTTCAACAGTTATCAAAATATAAATGAATCAAATTGCTTGTGACCATTTGTTGTATTAAACTATAGATTTGTCTTTGCTTTAGAATGGCACACAGCAGGATGTAAGGGACTGCCAAAGCCAAAAGTCATTTACCAAGTACTATAAAATAAAAAAATAAAAGAACATGCTAGCACCAGGTTTTAGCTGTTAGAGGTGCTATGGGATCATCTCCTACTGTACAAAGAAATAAAGACGCCAAAGATGACGATTACTATATTCTTTGGGTGTCCTTTAAAAAAAAAGAAAAGAAAAAAGAAAACAGTCAAATGGTACCCAGCGAACAGCGAATACTAATTTTCCTTAAAATAGCCATCCCTAACATACTGCTTTATACTAGGCTGTCTATAAAGTCTAACAATATATTCTTGTTGTTGTGACGTGTCGAATGCATTCATACCAGATTCCTTCTCTATGGAGCCTTCACTCCTCTTGTAACTCCGGTCCACCTTGAAGCTTCTCAGCACTCGCTCTAGAACCCCCTGGCCTTCCCTCAGACGCTCAACAGTAGTGGGGACCATCCTTGGAAAACAGACAACTGTGAGATCTGCATTCATTTATTTATTTATCTGCTAGGCTCTGAATTATTGCAATTAACATAGCCGAACATGTACTGAAAGGCCAATTTAGTGAGTCATCTTTAAAAGGACTTCTCACCACTGGTTGTTGCTGTCCTGGCGTCTGGACTGCACTGACAAGCCCGGGTGCTCCGGAGGACTGACTTCCTCTACGTGTGGGACTGAGGTGGAGTGCGCTGAGGATGAGAAGGTGCTTTGTGGAGATGCTGGAAGTGGCATCTGCTGATGGTTATGAGGATGATGGGACTCCTTGTTGTAGTGGGAGCCAGGCTGTGTGGAAGTGCCACCCAGAGAGGAGCTGCTGCTGGCTGGCTCCGAGTCACGACCACTGCCCTGCTTCCTCTTGCGGTATTCCAGCAAAGACACCTATAGCAGCAGAGGGAAGAGGGAGTCTGTTCAAACCCTGCTGCTGAGGAACTGATGGACTCACTTATGCCAGGCTGCTCGCTCAATCACACCATTCACCAAAACTGCACTGAGTGACAGGCAGACCGCATGCACCACACTAGAGAGGACTCACCTGAAAACTGTAATTACTATTAAAGAATTTTTAGAGAAACACCTTCACCAGCAGGGAGCAACGACATCTGTTGTTCTTCCATGAACAGACTTGTAGTCACGAGAGACTCAAACACAACATACTGTTGCGTTGTCAATGCAGTGTTAGTACGTAAGCTTTGACAGAGGAGCAAGCAACTTTAAATGCACCACACCATGATGCAATCACGCTGAAACAATAACTACGAAAACATATCCACAGAAGGTTCGAGCACACACACACACACACACGACACATACACACACCTGCACCGTTTACAATGAGAATGAGAGTGCTCATCCCGGCTTAATGTCATCATGACACAAAAGAACAGAGGGTTATGAAAGAGGCAGGGGAGTGGCATGACCACACACGCACACATCTATATATTATATATATATATATTTATATATACACACACATAGTATATATAGATATATAAGTGACATGGATGGCTCTTGCCTGAATCTTTCAACCAGTTTAACATCACATGTGAGGTAAGCTACAAGGCTGTACTGTCAGAGCGACCAGATGTCAGGATGAAGTTACCACAGAGCACCAAAAGCTATCAGTTTACCCCCCCACCACAATAAGGTCTACAAATGGTCACCTATTAAAAGAGCATGAAATATGTTTAAATGCCAAGCGCAGTTAATTATAAGATTTTTTTTTTATGCTTCTGTTGATTTTGACAACAACGCAGAGATATAACAACCTTAAACGAAACTTAGGTTGAAGAGTAAAGTCAATGTGACTGACTGCAGCCAGATTTAGACTGTGGTCAGTCTTTCTAGAGCAGGTTTTAGATTTGTCCTTGCTGCTGTGTCTACAGCTGATTTAAATGGCTAAATGACCTTAACATGTCTGGGAGTTTTCCAGAGGCCTGGTATTGACATAATCATTCGATTCAGGTGTGTTGACCCAGGGTGATATCTAAAACCTGCAGGACACCGGCACGCGAGGCCTGGAGTTGCCTACTCCTGTTCTATAGCATATGACTTAACCTACATAAGTGGCTAACACCCTTTAACCATATGGATTAATTACCTTGTGCTCGTTTTCTAGTGTTTTGTTTTGCTGCAGTGCCAGCTGGTAGAAACCAATAAAATGCTGGGACTTTCTCTCTGGTCGTGATTGTTATTTTCTAACAGATGAATTCAAACACTGCAGCTGAAAAGTACTCTGAAATGCACAGGAGGAATTGATGGTATTAAACAGGCCGATCACAATAGCTGAGGGTTGTGTCACCACAACAGTTATATATCCAGGGAGGTGCACATCAAATTACAGCGTAGGATTTCAGAGGGGTTTGAGATTACAACACAACTAAGGCACAGATTTTTCGTTAAGGCAGTAAGGAAGTACATGTTACTGGCAGTCTGAGGAGCAATTGCTGCTTTACTGAACTAAGTTTTTCCAAGCAGCTTCAGAACAATTATCAATCAGATTAATGAATGTTAATCTATGCATGTCAGACCCTTGATCCATGCTACGCCCCTCTTCTGGTGCCACATGATACTGTCCGTTTTCATTTTTGGGGGGGAGGGTTGCTGTGAACCACTTTGACAAATTTAGCCCCTCTTACAGTGGATGTGGATAAACCACAAGTCCCAGTTTGGAAAGAGCCATAGATGAGATGGAGCATGAGCACACCCGACACCATCATAACAATTTGTGGAATTTGTCTCTTGTGTTGAAGGCAATGGATGAACCTTACACACTTCAATGAGCTTGACTGAAATGGCAAAATAACTCTTTCTGGAAACTACAGAATCATAATTCAATGTAGGTTTTGGAGAAGGGGAGAGGGCAGAGCTGCTGGAGCATGGCGTGGGTGTTGTATGCAGATGCAAAGAAACAATATTTACATGCACACTTCTAAAGATGTAGTTGTAGGGAGAATATTCACCATATTTTGTACTGGCTTGTATTCACTTCTTACAGCTATTGCCTGGTAATCTGGCTTCCCTGTCAGCAGACTAATGGTATGCTGGTTGGCCCTCTGCCTTGGAAGAAAAGTGGAAGAGAGACTTGGCAAAGAGTGTCAAGGAGCAACGAGGAGGAGCAAGAGGAGGAAAGTAAAGGAAAAAGGAGGAAGGGTAAAATCTACAGACTGGAAATCATTTCAGATACACATAAGAGGTCAGCTTCTAAATCCCTGTGATGTTTGGTTTTGAATACCGGACACAGGGGACCAAACAGATTTAAGACAAAGTTAATGGGCAAACAGAGCACGGGGAAAAGCACATCATGAGTTCTGGCTTTTCAGTTTGTGTTTCACACAAGTTATTTGTGTCTGAGAAGAAACCCCTAAGATTTACCTGCAAAGTTACCTCAAACATCTTTTCCGTGTATCATTAAGATATGGGGAACTTGCCTTCTTTTTTTGTGGTGGATTGCTGGTGTGAGGCGGTGTGCCATTGTCAGGGTAGCCTCCTCCAAAATGGGGCTCTCCAAACGGTGACATGGACCCGGGGCCCACTTCTCCAAACAGGCCCTGGCCGCTTATCGAACCGTGGAAGGAATCTGCAGGTGAGAATCCCCCTTCTGACTGGGAGAGGCGTCGGTCGGTGGCTGTCGGGTTGCCCAGGTTTGCGTTGAGGGGAGAGCAGGTATATATGAGGTTGAACTCTGTCCTGAAGGCCTGCTCCCTGTTTTGGGGGTTTATGTCTGAAGAAGGGCATGACAGTGGGTTTAGGGAACTGGTCCCTACAGAAGATGGGCCCTGCGAATCTTGGCCTGCTCCAGATTGGGAAAAATCATCCGAGGTCATGGCAACAGGGCTCTCCATGTTGGAGGGGAGTGACAGGTCTGGGAACTGCGGCCGAGAGGCATCAAAGTCTGTCTGAAGACATGGCTGAAGGACAGGACAGGAAACGGGAAGAACAAATAAATAAACTTCATCGTTATGTCAACAGTAAAGTCATTTTCTTTATCAGTGCCATGATATGTGAGAAGAAATGTACCTCAGGGGATATGGACTCGGGACGATGGACAGGAGACGCCTCAGGGGATGATATGTTCTAGAGACAAAACAAAGTCTATTAGTGTCAAACGAAGCGTGTCTTTTTCTGAAGTCTTGCAATCTGTTCAAAACCAAGAGATTGAGATGTTTAGGGGTGGTGGCCATCAAACTCTTACACACAGCCCTTCTAGAGTTTGCTGCTGTGCAACAAGATTGAACAACTAAGTGAGGTAATGTGAGGTTGTTGCAACAGGTCCTGACACAGATGAGTCAGCTGAGCAGAGTGCAGCTCCCTCGGAGTGACAGAAAAGGAAATTTGTACATCACTAAACTCTCCTTTGTGGCCTGTTGGATTTCACTGGACTTTGATAGTAAATAAGCTCAGGCATCAGAAAACTGTGTGGATATTTATGCCCTTACTTCAAACTGCAACGGTGTGTTGCAGCGGCTGGCAGGCAGTGAGGGCATAGGTGAATAGGCCAGACCGTTGGGCAGCAGGGAGCCACAGGGAGTCTGGAGCAGTGGGTGGAGGGAGTCCTCTGGAAATGGAGGGGTGATGGGTGATAGCGGGCGAAGCAGGTGGTCCGAGGGTGCTGGTGTTATTTCTGTAATATACTTGGAGCGACGCTTTTTAAAAGGTGCAGTGAGTTCTGTGATTTAAAAAACATGACAAAAACAACAAGAACGTTAAGTAGCCTAGGACCACAGTTACAACAGTCAAACATATTTGCAGTTACAAACAAACTTTTCATTTAGTGCCGAGTTCTGAATCATGCTTCACTGATCTGCTAGCTTTGGTGCTTTCTTAGCCAGATGGAGGTGTGGAAGCAATTACCACTGGATAGGGGGTTCGGTGTGGATCTGCTACTGGTACTTTGCTGGGAGGAGGTGGACTCTGTGCCATCCTCCACACTGGCCGAGCAGCTCTCATCCTCCACCTGTTTGATCCATCTCTGCATAAAGACGACCACAAAGGGTTTATGAGAAAAAAGAGAAAACAGACAAGAACACACACTTGTTTTGCCACCAAATGTGAAACATCCAATTTGTGTGTGGGATACACACCCATCCATCCCAAAAACACCTTTTTCCAAGTTTACCTTTTTGTAGCAGCCGTAAGTGCCATCCATTTGGAGCGGACGAGGCCGGCGTCTCTCAGGGTTGAACGGGGAACCGAAGCGGATGTAGTGTCTGGGTGTGGTGCAGATGAGTGATGACTGAGAGAGACCTGGAAGCATGTTCAGCGTGGTGGCTAGAACTGTGGGGTCAGTGGTTATCCGCAGTGGGCGCTCAACAGGCACCTCCTGGTGGATTCTCTCTCCTCCAGGAATTTTGTCATTTAGCCATTCTGTCACCAGGTACTGAGAAGAAAATGGAAAGTTACATTTGCATAGTTCATAGAAGGTAAAGGACTTTGTACAGTGGAACCCTGACGTACGAATACCCCATTTAACGAAAAATTCAAGTTACGAAGTCACTTAACAGCAACATTTCTGCCCGTGTTACAGCAAAATGCCCGCGTAACGAAATCCGCTGGCTCTGATTGGCTGAGCCCAGAATGCCTACAATGCCCACAAGCCTTCCGAATCACATGACAACCCCCTTGGCTTTCGTACTTGCGCTTCGCTGTTCCACTTGAACGACGTATTGTTGTTGCAGTTAGCAATTAGCCTATCGTTTACTCAAAAGGCGCGATGGGTGCTTCGACTTGTGAAAATTTTCCACTTACGAAAGACCCTCGGGAACGAATTAATTTCGTATGTCGGGGTTCCGCTGTATTACTTTTAGTATATGTAGAAAGTCTGACCTTCTTGGTCTTGGGGTACCGCAGATTGCCTCTGTTCATGCAGTTAAGGCCTTGGCCATCTCCATCTACAAGAGGACCACCCAGGCTGTTCTCCCCGTGGCTGTGTTCAGCACCGTATGCACCCTGACTTCCCTCCTCGTCCACAGCAGCACCCTGATCTGCTGATGTTGGTGTTGTTGCCCTTGCTGCTGCTGCAGCTGCTGCAGCTTGTTGGGCGAGGGCTTGGCGTTGCCGTCGGGCACGCTGGGATGAGCTTGACCGGTAGCGAGATATTCGACTCTTAGGACGAGGCTTGGTGGGTTTTATGGGTTTAGGGGGAGCAACAGGGGCAGGCAGGATGGGGAGGGAGGGTTTTTCTTCAATAGATGGTGCTTCCTGCAACATAAATGCAATGATTAAACTGGTTCAATATAGAACACAAAAGAAATTAGAAATCTAAAATTTTTCTTTGTGACTGACCACAACATAGGTGGTGCGTCGCGTGCTGATCCCAACTCCAGTGTGCTGGGGGATGGAGGAGTTCCCTGTGGGGTTTCCTGCCCCATCCTCAGTTTCTAAACCCTCCTCCTTGACTTCAGCTCCTCCTATTCTTCTCCTCCTCCTTTCGAGGATGTTAAGAGACTATGTGGACAGGCAGACATGTAAGTCAGTGTTATGTGAATTACCGAGAGTGGACAACTTAAATCATGAAATGCAATGTGACTTACTTTTTTATTGGAGATGACCCCATTTTCATCAACTTCTCCTTCGTCCCCCTCTTCCACCTTAACTTCATCTGTCAGTCTCTCCTAATTGCACAGACAAGCATCACATGAGGTAATGACCTTACCTGACAAGCAACAAATTGAATCATGTAACACTTCTAAAAAACCGCAAGCCTGCACTTTACAAAAATGTATTAAAGCAGTGTTTATAGATGTGGCGATTTTTAATCTAAAGCTAATGTAGAACTCTTATTGCTGCCTAACCTCAACGCTGAACACAATTATTTGGAAAATCAAATCTAACCACGCGCACACACACACACCTCTGTGTCACTGGTCCCCTGTAGATCGCTGGTGTCCTGTTGCTGCTGCTCCAGCATCTGGTTTCCATCAGCAGCTAGACTGCCCTCCAGCTCTTTCCTTCGTGCTTTTCTCCTTCGTGTCTCGGCACCAATCAAAGGGGAAGGAGGCGGCAGGGAAGGGGGACTCACCAAGTTATCCCTAGGGCTCAGGTTGTGCTTCTGCACTGGGCAGTTTTGGTTGCTTTTATGGCAGGCACAGTCCACTTTGTAATTACTGTTATTTTGTTAAAAAAAAAAAAAAAACCCAATAAGAAAACAGAAACTGATTAAAAGAAAGGAGAACGTCAGAGAGGACAGCAACTGACCAGCTATTGAACTCGTAGTCAAATCCAATGGTGACCTCAGAATCTTTTGTGATTTGCCTGACAGCATAGATGCACAGATGGATCATGCCCTCAGCGATCATATGCCGGACCTGTGGTAGAAAGCAAGCTTATGGGTTGTTTTAGCTGCAAGAATTGACTGAAAACGTCAAACATTGCTAACTAGCAAGCATTTAGATTTATTTTTCAAAATGCTTAACAGCTGACCTCGGCATTGGGTGTACAAGACCTCCTGATGAAGCGGGCGTCATTTCCGAAAGTCCTGGCATCAACGCACATCTCTACATCATTAAATTTTGAGTAGAACAGCACGAACGGGTATGGTCTAGAAAGAAAAATAGAGTGAAAAGCTGTTCACAGGTGAAACAATGTATTTAGACAAAATTCCGATTACATATTTTGTAGTTTAGTAGCTCATTAACAATTACTTTTTGAAGAAGTGCCCATTGACTTCAAATTGTTGTTTGAGCATGACCTTTCCCCGGTATTCAATAATGAGTGTGTCCGGCTCCAGGTTCTTTGCTGCTCGGAGTATCTTCCTGTGTTTCTGCACCCGTGTTACTCGGCCAAGCTGGAGCTATAAAGTTATTTTTTAAAGAGACAGGCAAACATTAAAAACATTATACTTTTTCCTTATCTTCTTTCATAAGTAAATAGGGTATAAAGTAAAAACTATAAACCAAAATCTTGGACTCTTGGACACAGACTGCACTCAGTGTCTGAAGTCCTGAAGAGCGAAGGAGCAGAAAAATTGCCTGAAACAGAGAGGGGTCGGCCTTAATCTCAGAGAGTGGCTCCTGTTCAATCCTTTTCCTTGCAAGAAACAGCCAATCAGAAAAAAGTTTCCTGGAAGGGGGGAGGAACTAAAATGGGCTATTAGATAGCGGATGAAGTGAAAGACTGCACAGAGGGTCAGTATAACAAAGGATCATTTTTAACTGTCAATCAGAAAAGATAACAGAGGATAAAATTAATATCACAGGGTTCTTTGAAAACAGAATTGCGATTGGATCTTAGCAAGCAGCCAGCAGTAGGGACGGGAATCGAGAACTGGTTTTTGTAGAGAACCAGTTCCCAGTCGTCCAATTCCTTGGAATCGTTAGTTTGGTTACGGGTTCTTGCACTCTTGCTACGATCAGCTGTTTTCAGTTTGTGTGTCACAGGAGGAAAATAGTGGTGCAGTCTACAGCGTGGATGTGGATATTACTTTCATGACATAAAAAGGATGAGAGCACATTGGTTAAGTGGAGACTGCTACACTAGAATGACCGTGGCAAATGCTTTAAAGTCTCTTTGTTGTGGTTTTCATCTTTGCTTTGTGTCCATACCTAACTACTAAGAGAAAGATCCTGTGTCCTCATTAGGATAGGGATTTGTGTTGGTGTGTGGGGCTGTAGCCTCAGGTTTATATTGTTAATTGTAATTATGAGACAGTGTCTTTGAGGTCATTTTACAGAGTAAGATGAAACTAACGTGAGTAGTATATCGAATGTCTTTCTCCTGCGTGTAATTAAGAAACGTACTGCATTACTTTTAAGAAAGTATTCTGTGAAATAACTTTTTAACTTTACTTTTTGAGTAACAGCCCCAACACTGATCACAACAAAGATGGGAAAAACATCCAACATGCACAAACATTTGACCACACAGCATGTAATTAATTTGCATGAATGCTGCTCAGAGATGATGATTCTCAAATTGGAGCAAGGAATCGAATCCATAAGTGATATCGATAATGGAATCAGAATCGCTCAATTCTTATTAATTCTCATCCCTAGCCAGCAGATTCCATTAAAACCAGTAATGGAGACATAATGGCACAACTAAGTCACTTATCATACCGACTGGGATGTTCTTCAACATTTTTTTAAAATCTATCCATACAAAGTTTTATTTGTAGGACTGACCTGCATCTGTGAGCCCAAAACCGTATTGTTACAGGTCAGCTCAGTGCGGTTGATGGTGTCCATAGAATCCATTGAGGCATGTATCTGTGTGGTTGAAGCAGGTGTCGTGGCCCCACTTTCGCTCTTTGAGATGGTGGTACTGGCTGATCGGTGAAGCTGGAGCAGTGTCTGCACATCTGCGCTGTACTGGTTGGCAAGAGCCTCCTCATACTGGTCTGTCCACTGGCGGATCCTGCTCTCCCATCCCTCTTCTGTGTTCTCATCCAACACACTAGCCTCTGTGGTAGAGTTCTGTACAAAAGTCATGATCAAGAGAACTGTCTAAGAGTCTATGTGAGATGCACAGAGAGGAATTTTTTTTTTCTTAATGGGCTCTGTTGTCTAGAACTGTCTAATGTTACCTTCATCCTCATAGACTTCCTAGAACCCTCTCTGAAAGCCTAAAAGAAAGAAAAATAAACCAATTTAAAGAAATGGAGATTTTATCATAAAAACTGAGCTGGGGTCAATATATCAGTACAAGAAAAGCAGCACAAGAGAAAAAAAACAAAACAAACTCCATTGTGGATCTTACACAATGTAATCTTATGAGGCAGAGAGGGTTTGTGTGTCCATGCATGTATTGTGTGCATAAAAGATGATTTTCTTAGATGAAACATTAAAATACATTAAGAATAGCTGAATCTGCCCCACCTGCTAGCATTGCATTCAGTTAATATACTCCCAATTTCAAGAACAACCAACAATCAGTTGAAGTTTATAGGACAGGAGGCTCTCCCGGAGAGCAGTCGACTGGCATCGGGAACCACAAAAGTAATATAATGAGCCTGTGGGAAGAGCTGTGCGCTAGCTAGCTAGCATCAAATTAACTAAAATTGTAAACGAAGAATGAAGAAATTTTAATATACTTTAACTGATTCAATTAAATCTTATTTATATAGCACCAAACCACAGTCACCTCAAGGCACTTAATATTGTAAGATGCAGGGCGTGCAATGACAAGATGAAGCCATGTAGAAATAATAACAGGCACCTGTGTGTGGGAAACTGTATTTTCTCATACTCTGCTTTACTCACTTTAATCTTCTTGGCCTTCTGTGTTCCACGGGCCTTCTCTGTGCTCTTCTTCCTCTTTTTGGATTTGCTCCTTTTGACTCTGTTGACAGTGAGTTTGATGCTGGTTGGTGTGTGCTGGGTGGCAGTATAGGAGATGGTGGAGGGTGACACCTCTTCATCACCACTCTCGGTTGCGCTACTCTCTCCAGCTACAAAAAAAGAGCAAATAAACAGGTGTTGATAAACCGCCTTCTCTGAGATGAAAACTGTAGTTAATGAAGTGAACTGTGATACCTGAGACATTTTCTGTTTTTTTCCTGTGTTGGCCTTTTACTCCTTTCCTTCGGTCCAGTCCCCTGTGATACAAAGGCAACAAAACAAATCAAATCAGACAAAAAAAATTAAAGGGGGTGATGTCATAAAGGCTTTTACCGGATGCTGTATTATTGTCACAGCCTGAATTTTAATAAAAAATAATTTTCTCTTATTTCCATTAAACAGGTTAAGTGCTACACACTTGTACCAGTTACAGCAGTTGGAACCTATGTTCCAGCATTCAGACAAGAAGGGCTTTTACACGTCTCACCTGCAGTTGTCGCATTTGATGAGCAGGCCGTCCGGCGTCAGGTTGCAGTGACACCAGGAGGCCCCATCCTCCTCTGAGGAGCTGTCGCTGTCGGCCGAGTTGTCCTCAGCAGTATCGTGATAGTGAGAGCTGCGTACCACGCCGTTGAGATCCATACGGGGAATGATGGTTTGAGAGAGCGGGGAGGCGGGTGGGGTTGGGGGAGGGGGCGCGCCATAGTTGTGATCCTGACAACACACAACGGAAGACTGTTGCATCTTCAAACAACGGGTGTTCAGGCAAAAAAGGGAAACGGAAAATGGAGACGAATGAAAATGAGGGCAAAAAAAAAAAAAAAAAACCAAGTATGTGAAACAGTTCAGTTGTTAATACCAGAAGTAGTGTGTGGTTACCAAAGACTAATAGCAGGACTTATATTTATACATCTAAACTAGAAACATCACCAGTTCTTAGTTTTACTCTTATTGTGAAATCATAACAGAAGACACTTGAAAAGATTAGGAAAAAGGAAAGACCAGATAGATTAAACTGGGTCATTTTAAGCCACTAAAACATTCACAATTGTACACAAGTACTCCCATTATGAAAAGTAATACTTCAATAAGACATGCTATGATTAGAGCTGATGATTAGGGAAGAGCCGTTTGAACTCACAGCATATGGTAGCCCCCGATACCCATGACTCTGTGCGCTCCCACAGCTGTGGTTGTTGTAGTTTTTCTCATTCACTGCAGGGCTTGCTTCAACTGACTCAGGGCTGGAAAAAATAACAATATATATATATATATATTTAAAACATTATAAGAGAGACATAGAGATAACGCTGTAGACATTTCCCCACTTTGCCTTTTTTACCAATGTTACACAAGCATCTGTTTTAATAAAGATCAGTCACTAGATGGCACCAAGATCCTTCACTCGCTGCCCTGCCTGGAAGAGCAGCAATTTAGGAAATGGAATGTGGGCCGCCATTATGTTATGCAACTCCCTCGCCCTTTAGTTAAGGTCTAACCAAACCAGACCGGGAACAACCTTTCCTACTCTTGCCTCGTATTCCAATACTGAAGCTAACATCAAGGTTAAAAAAAATAATAATAATAAATAACCACTGTGTGTGTAGTATGTCTGTCTGTCTTTTTTTTTTTTTTTAAACTCCCCTGCCTGAGCTTTGCAGGAAACTGAAGGGGGCCATGAACAGGGTTGGATGGGAAAGGGTCCAACTGCATTCCAAATAACCTCAGTCACGTAGGCAGATTTACCTTCAAAGAAGTGGCAACTGTGCTCACTTGATCTGTCTGTATACATTTTTTCAGATGCTATTCAATAGTTTGGGCATGGAGAAGAACAACATACATCTAGCTGCTTAATAAGAGGTGGAAGATAAGAACCTGTGACACAGGGAGAATAATTCAACTCTTGGATATTGGCTGTTCTTTTTGTCTGTGTAACAGACAGTGGTTGTCTCAAGTCAACTTAAAACAACCTTGAAAATTCATTTTAGAAGTCAGTTTTACAGTCGTGTCAAAATGTCACATCTGGTATTTTTTTCAATGTCTATCAAAATACAGACTTCATGTAACATCATGTTACAGTTTTATGTTCAAAGTACAAAGCAGTCCCCTTAGAAATTATTTCAAAATAACACATTTGATTATGCATTGTGTAAGCGCTTCTTGAATTCATCTTAGAGGGCACTGGGGGTGCAGCAGTGTTAGCATCATATTCATACTTTGTTAGAAACAAATAATCACATTTTCCAAACACAGGAAATGCCGTTCAAACAGAAAGAAAATGTTCTGCTTTATGATGACTACTGCCATTGCTTTCAGCATTTCTTTTGCCCTGAGCACTCAAGCTACTTTACTCTTTTGCCCTTGGTCAGATCTTTGCAATCTTAAATTCCCTGTTCAACCACATTAACGCTTATGTTTAACAAATAATGAGCAGCTAGAGCATTATATAGTTCCACATAAACACACATTTTCCAGACATCTCTGGATGGTTGAAAACTTATCTGACTCCTTGTTGTGCAGTACAGTAGCAATACATGTAGATAATCAGGTTAAACAGGAAGTTTGTTTTCCTGGCACTCTTGTTCTATTTAAGCCATGTTACATCCGCATATGAGTATAAGGAGGTTGGGAGACATTTTAATCAGTAGAGCTGATGATCTTAACAACAAAACTCAGCTCTTACAGAACATTTCTTGCAAGTCACACCTTGCTGAAACTGACTACGTACTCTGATCCAGCAGCCATATCTGAATAAGACGTTTCAGGTGTGGTGACTCCCAGAGCGATTACTATGCTCATGACGTCCAGCACAGCGACGCGTGGGAGGGGGGGAAGAGGGGGGAGGAAGGGGAGGGGAAGGGGGGGGACAGGATGGGATAGGGGAAGGAGGAGAGGTGAAGCGAGGAATCACAGGGTCCCAATTACAGCAACAGACCACTCCAGAGGTGGGGTGCCGCCGAGCCGTAGCCCACGGCTCACGGTCATGGGGGACCTGAGAAGAATGGGTACAAGACAGACATGCCATCAGTTACATACAGATCCATTGCCTGAATACAGACAATCAACGAATGGCTCAAAATAAGCAATGCATCTTGGAATGAACTGCATATTCAATCATAGACATGTTATCTTCTATAGACAGCTTTGTGTGTCTAATATTATAAAACAGGAAGTATTATTGTGATTTAAATGTAATATCAGGAATGGCACATATATAAAACGGTTCCAGTAAGGCATCAAATGCCAACCTTTTTGCCCCATTTCCTGAAAATCTTGGACTCGAGAACAATTTACTCACATTTGATATCCATTTCACTTTTTTGCAAACTGTCATCCAACAACTATTCATCCATACCTATTGCCTGACATTTCAACTGCAGTATTTATCATTTACATTTAGTCAAATCCTTTAAAAATGAAAAGTCAAATGGTTTACTCTTTATGTTTAGATCATAATTAACTGCTAACTGTATTTACAGCTAATAATTTTCGAATGTCTTACAAAACATAACTGTTTGCTAAACATAGTATTTTTTCTGTTATGTTTAGCTAACATTTCTGCTCCTTTATCCTTATTGTTAGCTAGTTGCAACTTCTCGTGTAGGCCTTTAACAAAAAGGTTTCACTTGTTACCAGTACCAAGTAAGGTATTTTTGTATTTGTTTGTGTATTTCTACAGGTTTTTCATGACACCTAGCAGTTAATTTATACTTCCTGTTCTTACTTTTGTTTATTTAAGTGTTTCATTGGGGAGTGGACCGTCAGTTACTTCCCACAAAAGCAACCCTGACTCCCACCCACGAAGGTAGTTGTACCCTTGGTTGCAAATCACTGCAGTAAACCAAAGGGAAAGTGTGTGCAATGCCAGGAACCTGGACACACAGCTAAATTGAATGCAGCTGTTAATCATTTTCATATTTAGTGTGGTTTTCCTGTTATGGAATCAGAGTGTCAGCATTGAAAAAAGGCTACAGACTTATGTTTAGTGAAACGCTGACTCTATACCTACTCAAACAACTTTCCTTGTCACAGCTGTTTGATTAAACAATGAATAAGTTACTGAGTTGCCTCCAACATTTTTTTTCCCAACAGCTTTCCAAAGCTCAACATTTATGGTGAAGTCCATATTTCTGATTAAACACAAAAAGATGACCACTAACTGAATGTACATTCCCTAATGAAAAAGACAGGGCTTGTTTATAAGGGCACTTTACCATATATAAACATTAATATATAAACAACTACCAGAGTTTACAACAGGTTACTGCCTTGACTGAAAACTGACAGTGTTGTCAGGTTGTCACGACCACATAACCTAAACATTAAACAGGAAACCCACTGTTGCACAAATAACGAACCAAATTTGCTGAGTCATCTTGACAATAAAGGCTTCATGTAGTCGAAGAGAGCATTTATCTGCCTGCGTCTACAATGATAACTTGATAAGGACATTGTGTGATGGGCCCATCTCTTATCCATACGGAGGTGTTTAACATGGAGGAGGGAGGTGAGACTATTCAAAGAGCAGAAAAAACAACCAGGGGATTTACAGCTCTGCTTACACTCCCATCAGGATGCAGTAATGGAGAAACCAATAGGAGGCGCTTTTTTGCTCAGACAGCTGTAGAGGTGAGTCATTCAAGATGAGGCCCATCCCTCTTGTCATGTGACCACACTTAGCTGAAACACTGACCCACACTGTATCTTGTTCTCCTGCTTGCGCTCGCTCAACGACCCTGACAGAAGCGGAGCTAAAGGCAAGATCTGCAGAAAGAGGAACACGTCTTCCTGTGCGCTGTTCACACGACAATGAGAGGATTTGGCTCTCACCAAGGTCATCCCCTGGTCAAACAAGCACATAGATACATTAGCTTATAAAACCCCATAGTGATGAGATCCATTGCAACAAGAGTAAGCCCGACACTCAAACAGGCTGCTTTAATAGCAGGCATCCATGTTAATTAAGAACAACAGGATGCATGACATTTCTAGAGTGGTCCCTTGGCTACAGCGAGTGCTGCCCTTGTGCCCCAGCCCCAAGGCAACTACAGAAAGATTGGGAGCTTCCAATAATGTCAAGGTCAGCTCACTGTCAAAAAGAATGTCAGCACCATAGAGCTGAAAATGCACATGTGCCTATGCACATGGGTAGGTGACAAGAAGAAAACAGCTCCCATGCATCTATCAGATGAGGACACAAGACACACACACACAAAAATATTTCGCTCTTTCAGGAACTGCTCTTTAAGCATGACTTACGGGATACATGAAAACAAACAACAACCACAGACAGACAACGACTTAACTGAAGTTTGCCTCAGATTTAGATATTTAGAAGATGGCATGTAGTAGAGCACCTCATTCAGGGGCTCTTTAAGCTGCTGGCGATCCCTGTGGAAGATCACTGCCTCAGAAATAGACACCTTGGGCCTACCCAACTCAAAGTCTCACTACTTGGGATCCTTCCAAAAGAACCAGACGGGGTGCTAGGGAGGTAAATTCCATACGAAGAAGGAAAGCCTTTCTTTACCTCGCTTCTCCTCCCTAACACCACCCTCTCTCCCTTGTTCATTCCTCCAGCCATGAATACTGGCTCAAATTACCAAAAGGCTCAAAGTCTTTTCACTTCAGTAGAACAGAGGCCATTTCGGAGACAAGTCCAAAGGGGAGGAACATGCACATAAAATGAACAGCTCATAAGGAGACACAAATGTCACTTAAATCTCTCTCATAATGCCAGACGAGTCTTTGTATATTGTACAAATACCTGGTTTAAATAGTGAGCACATTTCATATAGTGACGAGCATGCATATATATTATTAAAATATGACAAATTAACATCAGAAAAATGAATGAACTGCGTCTGAATAGTGCATAACACAATTCGCCACACTATGAATGATGTACGCTGCTCACGCACTGCACTAAAAGATAAACTCTAAAATAACAAAACAACATCATCCAGCTATTTTCTTATCTGAAGTGGGTCACGGGAGCACCAGCAAGGAATCCCAGACCTCCCTCTCGTCAGCTACCTCCACCAGCTTAACCAGGGAAATGCCAAGCCTTTCCCAGGCCAGCTCATAGACATACCATATTTTCCACAATGTAAGTCGCACTTAACTTTAAATTTCTCCAAAATTGACAGTGCACCTTATAATCCAGTGCAGCTTACGTATGATTTCTGGTTGTGCTTACTGACCCCGAACCGATTTTATGAGGTACACGGCGCTCAAAAATCTGTCAAAAATGTTTTAGTGTGACTTTAGTAAGTTATGAAGCTGCACCGCTTGATGGATTATCGGAGCATTACGGCTACCGTAGTCAGGCGCCTGGCGGAGTAATCCAGGTCCTCCGTCCGCTTCAGGCCCCAAAGTCAAATGAACACTGCGGCATCACTGAGAGTTAAAAACTAAAAATTTTCACCTTTAATAAAATTATCAGTGTTGCTGCTTTACCAGGTGTAACAATTAAGTCTAACATCCAGGCATCCATGAAAACAGAAGTCAGCAGGAAGTTAGCTCGCTAGTTTCCACCTAAAAACATGATATAGCATGTTCTGACTGAGAGATTTCTGAAAAAATTAAACGTACAGCTCTGCTATCACTTCCAACATAAATGAAGACAGAAAACTAAACAGCAGTGACGTTTGTAGGGTTACTGAAGATTGGCTAGCTGGTATATAATGCTGTGCTACGTGAACGTAGCGACACAGCTATGTTAGCATAACATAAACACAGTGAAGCTGGAGGGATGAACGCTGACTTTTTTTTCCACTTAATAAAAGTTAACGTGAGGGTTCCTGATGCTGTAAAAGGACCAAACTTCAGGAGAACAACAGAGATAATCCATCCACAATACGAGGTTATTCATTAATATACTGCAACAAAACAAGGGATTGGAGCAGCTGCGAGAGATTTCAGTATTAATGAATCAATGGTACGGAAGTTAAGCAAAAAGAGTAAGCTGAGTAAAGTTTGATCTGATTTTGTTTCGCTTAATGCGCCTTATAATTCAGTGCGCCTTATGTATGAAAACAGACCCGCTCATCGACGGTGCGCCTTATAATCCGGTGCGCCTTATGGTCCTAAAATACTGTAATATTCCCAGCACGTCCCAGATCAACGCCAGAGCCTCGACCTGGTAGGACATGCCAGGCTGGAACAGCTTACCCTGGAGGCAACAGCCATCTTCTTTTCGATGTTGAGGAGTACCGGCTCTACTCTGAACCCCTCCAGAATGACTAAACTTGTCATCCTATTGCCAGGCCAGAGCTCATCCACCTTTCGGATAAAGCTCATTTATGCTACCGGTATCCGTGATCTCATTCTAATAATAATAATAATAATAAAAATAATAATAATAATAAATTGGATTTATATAGCGCTTTTCAAGGCTAGTTTCAAGGCACCCAAAGCGCTTTACAATGCCACTATTCATTCACTCTCACATTCACACACGGGTGGAGGCAAGCTACGGTAATAGTGTTAATAATAAGATCAGGCCTAGAGTAACAGATGTTTGGCATTTCTCAACAACAAGACGCCATCTGGTGGCAGATAGATGCATAACATTTAGGCCATATATACACACACACACACACACACACACACACACTCTAACATGGTGCTTCACAAATAACAACAGAATGGCAAATTTAATCTTAGTCCAGATCATTTCCTCTACTGCAGCACTATTAACCAAGTCTTTATGTAACCAAATTATAACGACCTTACATGGTGGACCATATTAATTTGGCAAATAAACAAACAAAAACAAAACATTGTTCTAAAGAAATGTACAGATTAAGTCAATAAAAACTACAAAACGACAGGAAGTCCAGATTTGGTTTACCACATCGAACGAGTAACAAAAAACTATGGTGAATGTTCAAAAGTTTAGCATCATACCTGCTGCTGGTAAGCATTACACCAACATTTTCAATCCCAATACAGATAATGTGTCCTTGAGGAATACGGCTTTGTTTTAGATGGTGCAACTAGCCAACTTCACAAACTGCCCTTGGTAATCTATGCCAGAAATGCTACTCAGATAAATTTTTATTCTCGTTTTTTCAATGTACAATGGCAGTGACCAGTTCAACACCACCAACCAGGACAATGAGCTGTACATCTCCACAACATTCGAGAAGGCTAGAGTACCAACCTTCCTTCTAAAAATGATCCAGTAATGTGGTTGACTAGAACTATACAACATTTGAGTAGCATTTAAGAACGAGTTATAAAATCCTTCACCTGCAAGCCTTAGAATAGGACTGCAATATCACTTCTGCATTAAGGTAATGCTGATATTACCATGTGAGAAAGGCACAGCACTGGAATAAATGCAATTAAGTCAACTGAACAAAATCTAGAGCATGTACTGTGGCCATTTTGTTTACAGTAAAATGTTGACTTCAGTGTTGCAAATTTAAAATACTGTTTTTGAAGCTACACTAAGAGCTAAATGACCTCCAAGAGACAAAGAACATGGCACTACAGGTACACTACACTACAGGTAGAACACTGAAAAACAACCACTGGCTTTGTTTTTCTTTCTGAAAATGAAAGAAATACAAAGCCAGTGGCTATTCTCAGATTTCAATTTCACAAAGATTAACCTGTGCGTGCATTTTTTTTCTATTTTATGTGCCATTACAATTTTGACTAAGACATTAAATTAACTGGCGAAGCAGGCCAAACACCATGTCTTGCCACCTATAGCTTTGATGAAACCAATAAGTGGTCTTCACAGGCACAAACATAAACAAAAACAACAACAACAAAAGCAAAAAATTCCCCAAAAACAAAACTGGAGTTTAACATCATGTCCATGCACAGTGTCCACCTGTGCCCGACCAAGCCTCCACAACACGTACAGTCCAGTGAGATTACACCAACCCCCTCACTCTGCCCCCGCACACATGCTGGCTGTACTAGGCAGGATATGAATATATCTGCCATTCCCCAGAAATGTGCAGGTTGAACTGCACTCTAAGCAACAGCAAAAGGAAATAGAAGATGAAGAGCAGGCAAATCAATAGGGCCTGGCTTAAAGACAAACGGGATATGCGGTCAGGGAGAGCATGGCTCAGTCCAGATCTTATTTCACACTTACCCAAACAAATTCACAATAAAACAAAATGATAAACACACACACACACACACACACACACTAAACAGGATGTGAGGGACTTTAACATAGATTTGTACCGAGCATTTTGACATGCATTATAATGCTGCTTCGCAGATTTCTCTAAACACAGAACATCTACAGGATAATGAGCCTCTTAAGGGAGGATATGAAAAGATGGCCTTTATGGTAGGTATTTTTATCCACGTAGTTCATTTGTACATTTTAATATGACTAACAATGGCTTCCACTGCCATGGTGACATAACAGTTTGTTTCTCTCAAGCAACAAAATATTACTATTATTATTCTCATAAAAAGAAGGCAAAAATTACCCACACAGCTCAATCAGTAGCTTATTCCAAACTGTGTCATTCTCTTCCCTGAAATCTTTGAACCAGGCAAAATAGAACATTTGAATAAACAAGATGAAACATTCAGATACTTGGGACTACAGACTATCCCTCACTGCACTGCAGCAGCATAATCGTGGGCTTCAACCACAATTACAAGGTGCAAGAGCTGCCTGAAACAGATATGGTTTCCACACAGCCAGCCAGCTGAGAATGCTCCTGCAACAAGCTGTGATCTGACTGAGGCATCGGCCAACTGTTCAGGCAACTGCACACAAATATAAACAACAAAGCCTACTCTGCATAACCTCAAAACATGTGGGTAAAGGGACGAAGTATGAATAAGTGATGCAAGCATCAGGTCCACACACAGTTAAGAATATTATATGCTATAGTGACTTGCAGCTGAGTTTATCTGTCACTAGATAATGCTTCAACTTTAGCCATGATGTGGCTGTTGTCATGCTGAGCGGTCAAGCTTCCTGGGAGCGCAGTGTGGCCTTCCATTAACACAACAATGTCCAGCTGCCTGAATGGACCAGGACCAGACACACAATAGAGAACAAAGGCCAAGTGGGTGCTGTAAGAAGGGTGAGGGAGAGAGCAGTCGACAGCAGGGCTAAGCATGACATAAAATCAATCATCTGTTTCAAGCCAAACAAGCCAGCTACTGTCCATTTCAGGCTCAGTAACCCTGAAGAGGAAAAAACAAAGGACTAAGCAAAATTCAGACAGTGTCTTTCTGCCACACCTGTATGGTCATTCTTCCCCTGAAGTCGAAGTCAAATGGGCTGCTATTAAAGACTGACTCAGCGCACCAAAACAACAGCAACATTAAAAGGATAATAACCAACAGGGTTACTGTAGTGATAAACTGAAAATTTCTCTGTTGGGGAGCTAACTAAGCTAAACATTTTAAAAAGCTTCAGAGAACACTCGAGTTTTCATGAATAGCAGAATTCCCTTTAAAATACTACTAAATGTGGGAAGAGATGTTTTCCAAGGAGTAGTCTAGCAAAGGTATGAGAGGAACCCCCCACCCCCCACACACACAAAAGGAGGAGGAATCTTGTTGTTAGGTAAGCTCATGCTCTGACATAATATAAACCCTCTGTCCTACACCACGTGATCTCACTGCATGACAAACACATTTACATGACATTTCCATTTCCTCTTTTGGGTGACAGTACTATCTAGAGTGGCATGAGGCCTTGCCCTGCCACCACGTTGCTGCAGCATACATATGCTGTACTTTCTGGTGTGAGACTGGAAGGTGTCACTCAAAGGAGAAAAGAGTGGACCTTGGCAGCCATTTTGAACTGCTGTTATATATAAGCCTTTCATAGTCCAAGTCAGATATCCCTCTCTTCCCCCCCCAAGTTGCACTGGTCACTCATTTACCCCATTTTTAGTCCCAGTGTTGTGCATTAGAAAAAAGGGCATCTGCAGCAGACTCTTGTCTGGATTGACTTTGATACCAAAAAAAAGAAAAAGAAAAAAAAAAGAAAATGCTTTTCCTTCTGCTCCGTTTTATTTTTAAGCTTTCTACCAGACTGACAGCACCCTCAGGGCACTCACATCCAGATTTGTCCTTTTAGATTTTCCAATCTGATGTTTTTTAAAAAAAACAGCTGGGCAGTTCATCATCATCACAATTATTATTGTGGTGAGCAGTGGAAGAGGCAGTAAGACTGGAGAGGAAAGAAAGAAACAGGATTAATGTGGCGAAGTCTAAAATGGCTGCCTGCAGTTCAAAAGGTGGACGGGACAGACAGAAACTCTAAGCTGTATGCAAAACCACATACCAGTAGAGAGCAAGATGAGCAATGTGAGGTAAGACAAAGAAAAGGAAATGAAGGACACAACATCACAGTGCACTAAAACAAGGAGAGAGAGAGAGAGAGAGAGAGAGAGAGAGAGAGAGAGAGAGAGAGAGAGAGCAAGCAAGCAAGCATGCAAGCAAGCAAAAGAGACGATTACATGGATTGCCTGCTTCACCCCCCTTCAGCCTTTTCTTTTTTTTTTTTTTTTTTTAACCCTAGCCGCCTCCTCCTCCTCCATTATTCTCCCAAGAAGCATTGCTTCTCGGCACAAAACAGAATTAACCAGTGCAGCCCTCTGCAACACTGCTCCCCCAGCACTGAGGAAGAGCTGCGCCCCATTGGAGCAACTTCAGAGCTCATGCACCAATAGGAAGCCACCACTAAGGCAGGCGTCACAGGGACTTGTTTTTAACCCTGTTGTGAAAGACAGCAAGCCGCATAACACACAGCGGCTGCAGAGGAAATGCTACAGAGGAGAAAGTAATATGTACCTAAAATTAAGAAGAAAAGGCTTGATGGGTAGCTCAAGGGTACTGAAGATATTAAAAAGATAAATAACACTTTAAGAATTTATTTTTAAAAAGATTAATTTGTATTTAAGGAATAAAACATTGTTAATAAAATGCACCGCAACTAAAATGCATATGACACATTCACTGAAGTGAATACAGGTTACATGGAACCACAATGGTAACTTGGCTAACTTGATCACATGAGCACAGCACACACAAAACCTTATTACAATATCAATAGCTACACCTGCCCTCCATGTAATGATACAGAGTGTCATCAGCATGCAAATGGCAAGCTAAGAGGATAGGGTCCCCCCCCCACCTTTCCCTCACAGCAACAAACCCTGCGCCCTTCTCCCACTGTCTGCACGCAGAGAGAATCCTGTCTTCATTTGGAAATAGGCCAACATCCTGCTTTATTCTCCTCTGTACATAAACATAAACCAGAGTTAAAAACCTCTAAAGATTTTGCATGATCCACAGTGCCTACTCGGGCCAATTATGCTTTCAAGGACATGTCATGAAGCAGTTATATGTCTTTGTCTTAAATTGCTAGGTGAAAATTATTAAGTGAAGCGGAGCATTTCTCACCAACACAAAAACTGGGCCAAGCTAACCTTGTCTGTCTGCACATTCTTCATATTGCCAAATTTTCAGCGGCCCATAGTGGGAAAGAAGGGTCCATGTCCCTCAGACATTTCCACTCACATGTACACACAAGTACTGATTATTATGCTCTCAAAGACAGCCTAACTGATGTAACTACCCCTACCCCCACCACAAAAACACACACCTCTCGCTAAAACATATGCAAAGCTGATAGGCCTGGAAAACCAATATGGCAGACGGCTTTCCGACAGAGCAGTAACAAGCAACCCAGCAGTACAGTTTTAGCTTCCCTGGAGTGGTGGGTCAAGTAAGTAACATTTGCTGCTGTATGTACTTGCCCCTGCCCTAAATACTAGATGCATTTCTTACTCTCTCCCATGTCCCTGTCTCTGTTAGTAAGTGTATTGTTTGTTCAAGATAAGAAATGGGGGGGGGGAAGAGAGAGAGACTGCAGCTCACTCTGTCTATTAAAAGACAGGAAACATATTCAGAGAATGCTAGTTGCAACCGATCAAAACAATCCTTGGAAAACTGATCTGGCTTCCAATAGTCATACAGATCGATCCAAATACTCTGGCTGAACCCCCAGCAAGGCACGTTTAACCTTTGTACTCATGAAGCTAGGTAAAAGAGGGCTCAGTGGAGAAGAAGCCACATATGTTTTGTAGCCTCAAATCTCCTTATTAGGTAGATTTTTAGTGGTGAGCAACCAAACAACAAATAACTTAACGATTACCATCTGGGTTCATAGTATAGTATTCAGTTACATAAGTAATTTAAAACTAAAATAAATGAAAAAATAATAATGGAAATGAGACAAAATAAAGCCCTTGTGAATTCAAGACAGATCTCACGTCCAGTGGTTTTGATTCAACTGTCCTACCAAAGCAAAAGCACTGTCTCCCTTCTCTACTTGCTGCGTCCACAGCGCCGAATTTCAGCTCCGCACAATGCAAGCTTATGTGGTGCGACTCAGAGGAGAAACTCTACTCTGGCAACAAACTGGGCAACAGTTTGTATTCCGAAATACGCTCATCATGAAATAAGCCACACAGGGAAAGGTATTGTTTTATGCTATTACTTTGCATAGAGATACTGTAATCTAAACTTCGAAATCGAATAACAATCCAGAGCTTCTTTCCTTCTCACCCCAACGGAGGTGTAGGTGAAAACGAAATACGGTGTCATAATCAAGAAAAGGTTGGGAATGTCAAACACCACAAAGTACGACGTGTTAAAACGTAACGAGACGTTTAGTAGTCTTCAACTTGAGTAAAAGTTGTGATTGCTACAGTCAGACTTCAACAGTGCTACTCACACGCTGGAATTAAAAAAATGGAGGCTAAAAAAGGAAACAAGCGCTCCCCTCTCTGAAATACCACCCATTTCTTTTAACCGCCACCACGGAGACTGGGGGTTGGTAGGTTGGGGGAGGTGAAGAACAGCAAGTCACTACCCAACAACTCTGGTTTTCTGTTTGTTAGAGCTAGAACCTACATCCACAGAGGGAAAACAAGAGGCAAGAGATATATGGCCAAAGCACAACTGAGCTTTTTCAGTATGAACAACACACCCGAGCGAAGCTAGGAATGAGACAAATGCATTAACATGATGTAGCAAACACCACCATGATGTGAGCGCCGTATTTTCCATAAAACTCGGGGCAGAAATCCACCGGATTTCGGCTTGCAAACACATCATCGTGTGTATACACATCAAAGACTTCTCTGCGTGTGCATGAGCTGTAGAATACTGGTTCAAAATAAGGACACAATTGCCTGGAGAACATTCAGAAAGTTAGCTCAAAGGCTAGGTTAGCATTTGTTGCCTCCGCTAACGTTCTCCAACGCAGCAGCTGGCCGCTGAGCTTACATCAGTGGCAAACCATTTCACGACTTTACTTTCAAACACTTTGAGAATTTCGTGGTAACAATGGAAACAATTTAAAACAATGCTGTCAATAAACAACGCAACAAATCGTTTTTGACTTAAGGTAAAACAAGTTTGCATTTTCCTGTGCGCTCTGGTTCTGAACTTTTAAGCCCAACAAACAGAATGCATTTCTATTCTAATCTGACACTAACACAATAACATGCCTAGAAACGCAAAAGTGTAGTGTGCTGTTACTAATGTTTTGAATTTGTAAGGTTAACCACTGCGGGGGCTTGGTATTCAAACTTAAACAACTTGAAGTTTATTTATAAATGTTTGAAAACGACATTAGTTCTCTCGTGGAAAAATACAGTTTACTTAAGTACTCGTGTAACGTTAGAACGACAGCCAACTGGGACACGTTTAGCTTTCACATTAACACCAATAAAATAATAAGAAAAATAATTAAGGGACCTCGAATGGCCTAAATGCTACACGAGTAAAACTCGTGTTAACTTACATGATGTTACTAACAGATTTACGTACGTAGTTCAAATACTGGTCGAACATTAGAGCTCAACAAAACTAACAGTGTAGTGTGATGGATTCTCAGACTACCGAGCTAGCTATAAAAAAAACAACACGAGGAGCCGACGAAAAGGGCACGGAAGTCCAGACACAGCCCGGAGCAGCCCTGTAAGGCAGACCATCGATAAAGGTGGCTTTTTAGCCAGCCAAGCAAACTACTCTTCTGGAAATAACTTATTGTAATAAATTGAAGTAGGCGCTAGGTACTTAGCTAGCTAAGTTATGTAGCTTCGTAGCTGAGGTGGGTAGACGGAAAATATGGTTATTTGGTGTGTTGGTTATAGTTACAAACCCTCGTATATAGCGAGAACTATATAGCCAATTGACACAAATGTTAAGTACTCACCTAAAGAGGCATTCCAAACTTGTATAAACGAGGTAATATAATGTAAAGTAGGAAGTCCTTAGAGCATCCCAACATCGATTCCAATCAGGCCTGTATATCGGCCTCGGAGTCTCCTGTATCCTTTGCCCTTATAAGTGGCTCCCTCTCCAGGGTTAGGAAACAAACTTCTCAGGGTCTCCCACGCATAGACGGAAAGTTAAATTCCCTGTGCTGTTCACGTGCACTGCATCCATTGAGTATCTATATTAGCTCCCCGGCAAATACATCAGTTTATTTTAGTGTCTTGTATATTTACAATCGCTATTTATAATGGGGCATAAGCTGCTGTATGTGATACAGAGCTCTGATTCTGTCTCGGTCCTTACATTCGCAGAGGCGCCCATCCCCCTCCTCGCCGGCATCGACCGCGGGTCCCAGCGAAACTGACACACAACCACGCCACGGGGTTTCCCTGGCGACCGTGCAGGGGCCCTCTCCTTGGGCGGCCCTTGCTGATGTTTCCCGCCTCTCGTCAGTGATTCGATTCCAATATGTCACTCATGTTACGCACGCGATATACGTGCAAGTCATTGGCGAAAGGCAGCGTCGATTATTTTTTTCCTTTTACTACGTAAAACAGGGCGGGTACTGCTTTGAGGAGTGGTGCGAAAATTTCCTTTCATTATATGTGTGTAGTGGTGGTGAACAGGCAGGAGTGAATGGCAGGATCGGGAGATAATTTGATACCCAGCAGAGGATCTGTACCTTCAGAGTTTCGGGAATTGTTCTTTATTAAATTCACATGCCGTGGAATTTATTTTAAGTCGTTAGTGGGATTATTACTTTTTATTTGTGTGTTACTTTCATCTACTGTGGAAGGAGTGTTTGTACTAATACATAGTAGCAAGCGTTAGCTACACGGGGTCTCTGGGGCCCAGTTCCAGGGACACCAAAGGCAGGGTTAGCCCACTGGGTCAGCCCCACCTACCGATATGTCAGATGAATGGAGTATGAGGTGTCGTTTTGGTAGCGTCTGCTGAGGGGTTGGACAGGGAACTTGACCAGTACTCCTGGGTTGCATCCACTTATTACTGGTCCCTCCTACTTCTGTCCCGCTGCCGAAACCAGTATCTTCCTACACTTGTACAGAAAAAAGTGGCCGTCACAACGAAAACAACGCTAGCCGTTGCTCAATAAATCCAATCCCGGGAGTTATATCCGAAAAATGAGCACCTTCTTTTTCTGTGATTTTAGCATTTATACAGAAGAACACTGAGACGCAGCCGAACATTGTCGAACATTGTCGCCCAGCCTACTGCACACATTGGATATACAAAATCATCTAAGGGGATACATTTTCAAAAGATACAAGTACACGACGGATAATTTTGCCACATTTATAATCAAACTAGTCACGATGACGCCATTGGTTTGTTATCGTGTCATGAGACTCAGGAGCGACTTTGGATTGGCTACGATGATAAATGCCAACGTCATTTGTTGCAGGGTCTGACGAACGACGAGATTAGACAGCAAGAATAACACAATTTGTACATTGTACTTTGGGGCTTCTATAATAAAGTTAGCTCTTAGATACTCAGATAACAGAATCGAGAAAAACAATCGACGTCAAAAGGATTTGACAGTTCTATTTTGGTTATATTTGACTGATTAGAGCAGTATACCACGCCCAGAAGTGCTTTAGAGGTACAACTTTGGGCTAAACTGGACATAAGAACTATGTTTTGTTCAAATACATCTGAAGGGTTAAAGTAAACGTCAAAGCCAGGGTTCCAAATTAGTATCAATCTACCTAAATACACAAATGTGTTTATGGTGAACAGGTACGTAGCACAGTTGCAGTGTTTGATGTTTATCTGATTACTTGAGATAACATTCACATATCCCTCTTTGAACACTGAAATCGTTTTTAAAAGCAGGTCTTGAGCTTATTAACAGATGGAAAACGACCAAGTTTCCCAGCCGCACTGTGTTGGCAGGCTGTGGCCATACTTAACAGTACTGCCGTGAAAAAGCAGTGTCATGTGGCCCAGTCCAAACTATGCACTGCAACACTGCTGTGTTCAACCCTCCCCCACTGCCACAGCTTCAGTAAATCTTTCATCTGCTCACCGTCTCTGCGTGAGGTTCTGTAATGTGAAAACACAATGCACACCTTGTTACTTCATTTGGAGGTTGTCGTTGTTTTTTTTAATTGTCCTTATAATCTGAAGCACTTACACAAATCCATTTATAAGACAGGTGTTATCAAAGTGTGGACACATTACTAAAAATGACATAACCATAGGATCACAACAGTCTGTTCAATAAATATTAATACTGCATGCATGACACTACTTGCCCCCCTCTATGATTGTTGTTACACAAGATCCTAAGTAATAAGCTCAGAACGGAACAGAAGGGACTTGCTCAAGATATATATATATATTTTAGTGACAACATGGAAACATGACAGCTCACAATTTTGTGTATTGATATTAATGTGCAGAAACTTATTACATGACAATTTGGCTTCACAGAACTTCTATCATCAAACTCAAACAAGAAAATCCAAATCTAACTTTTTACCTCCTTTGCAAGAAGACAAAAAATAAAACATCAATGTCTAGTAACTGTGCATACTGTTTATGATGGCACACCACAGGTTCTAAGAATATGGCCCTAACAAGCAGGTGTATATAAAATATAGTTGTTTATCAATAAGTGGTTTTAGTGACTCTCTAGATCAGGGATCTTCGTGAGAAGTTGCATATAGACACAAAATCATTACATCATCAAAAAGAGTGTTCACATATTAGATAATAGATCACCCTCACTGAGGAACAGTGACTCGCCAGAAGTACTACATCTGATTAAGCTTTAACTTTAATGACATAAATGTGTGTGTCTGCATTAAAAGGCCCTTTGAATAAGCATATTTACAATATTGGCTAACCAGGAAATACACTGAAAGTGGCCAGATTAAGCATGTGTATACTGACTCTACTCTCTACTGAGACTATTCTTAGCAGGTTACTTTTTTTAGGTC